>NC_034181.2:40315720-40370720 GCF_002021735.2 Oncorhynchus kisutch | reverse complement strand
ATGTTCACTCTCACTGTGTATGTGCAACAGGTAAAACACATATTATGCAATCACAGGTGTGATTTGTCTGCACATTGTGAGTTTAATCTCGTGTTGAGTTTATTATTAATCAGTTCAAGAAAGACTTCACTGTTTTTCATCGATTTCTCGTAATGATTTCCAGTAACTTTGGATGGGGAAAGCACATCACCTTCTGTCCACATTCAGAACCCACATATTTTAGGCAGAAGTTGTTCTCCCTTAGTCTGTTTCTGCTCTCTTGTCAATTGTTGTTCTGAAATTGTTGTTCTGCAAGAGGTAGCAGGGAGCCTAGTGGTTAGAGCGTTGGACTAGTAACTGAAAGGTTGCAAGATTGAATCCCAGAGCTGACAAGGTAAAAAGCTGTCGTTTTGCCCCTGAACAAGGCAGTTAACCCACTGTTCCTAGGCCGTCATTGAAAATAAGAATTTGTTCTTAACTGACTTGCCTAGTAAAATAAAAGAGAGCAAAACAGACTGGCACCCAGGCTATTTCTTCTATTGTTTGAGAACAAACCCACACTCCTCTCTATCAGAGTTTATCTCTTTGAAATGTAATTGATTTCAGGCAGAGTGTTACAGGAAGTGAGAGAGTAAACAATTGAACATGAGTGCATGAAAAACCTCATTTTAATCATCCACACACTCATCCAAGGATTGCACACACATAGCACCAGAGTAGTACATTATATTGAATGAGAGAAAGGGTCAGCAAGTGAGTAGCATTTAAGTCTACAGCGAGTGGATATCGAGAATTGTGATTGTGCATTCGTCTGTGTCTGTTTGTGTACCTGCACATCTACCTGTGGATGTATGTTTCTAGTATGTTTGTCGAGTATGAGGATGTGTGTACCCTTACCTGAGAGTGGAAGGCCTGGTTGTCCAGCCCATTTCTCTGGCTATTCTCTGATAAACCATTCAGCTCCATAGTAAACACCGACTGACTGCAGGTAGGCAGGAAGCTCTCTTATAGGAGACCTGCGCCCGCCTATTAAAAATCTTTACTGCAAACAGGGGTGCTTGTGTGTATGTATGTGTGTGTGTGCGTGTGTGTTTCAAGTTCAGTTAGCTTTAGTTTAATTACCAGATTTATTTATTTTTACTTTCAGGATTTTATATAAAATAAATACAATAATAAAACATATATATATTTTTAACTAGAATGACGAAGCTGTAAAACATTATCCAAAATATAATAAATACTGTTTGTGTTCAATATGAGGGTTTCAGCATGAAAGATTCTACCAGCTCTCACAGTCTCACGTTAGAATTAGAAGTTGTTCCAAATGTCACATTTTGAAGTGTCTAAAGTTGAGTTTAGGCATTAACTCCACATTTTTATGGTTATGGTTAAGATCAGGCATTAACTCCAAATTCTTAAGGTTAGACATTAACTCTAATTGGTTAAGGTAAGGGTGAAGGTTTGGGATAAAATATCAAAAATATTAGCTGGATTTCAACTTACAACCTTTGGAATCAGAGGCTGAAGTGTATGTCTATTAGAGGTCGACCGATTATGATTTTCCAACGCCGATACCGATACCGATACCAATTATTGGAGGACCATAAAAGCCGATACCGATTAATCCGACGATTGTTTTTATTATTTTTTGTTGTAATAATGACAATTACAACAATACTGAATGAACACTTATTTTAACTTAATATAATACATCAATAAAATCAATTTAGCCTCAAGTAAATAATGAAACATGTTCAATTTGGTTTAAATAATGCAAAAACAAAGTGTTGGAGAAGAAAGTAAAAATGTAATATGTGCTATGTAAGAAAGCTAACGTTTCAGTTCCTTGCCCAGAACATGAGAACATATGAAAGCTGGTGGTTTCTTTTAACATGAGTCTTCAATATTCCCAGGTAAGAAGTTTTAGGTTGTAGTTATTATAGGAATTATAGGCCTATTTCCCTCTATACCATTTGTATTTCATTAACCTTTGACAATTGGATGTTCTTATAGGCACTTTAGTATTGCCAGTGTAACAGTATAGCTTCCGTCCCTCTCCTCGCTCTTCCCTGGGCTCGAACCAGCAACACAACGACAACAGCCACCATCGAAGCAGCGTTACCCATGCAGAGCAAGGGGAACAACTACTAGAAGGCTCAGAGCGAGTGACGTTTGAAACGCTATTAGCGCGCGCTAACAAGCTAGCCATTTCACTTCATTTACACCAGCCTCATCTCGGGAGTTGATAGGCTTGAAGTCATAAACAGCGCAATGCTTGGCGCACAACAAAGAGCTGCTGGCAAAACGCATGAAAGTGCTGTTTGAATGAATGTTTACACGCCTGCTTCTGCCTACCACCACTCAGTCAGATACTTAGATACTTGTATGCTTGTATGTCAGATTATATGCAACGCAGGACACGCTAGATAATATCTAGTAATATCATCAACCATGTGTAGTGATTATGATTGATTGTTTTTTATAAGATAAGTTTAATGGTAGCTAGCAACTTACCTTGGCTTACTGCATTCGTGTAACAGGCATTCTCCTTGTGGAGTGCAACCAGAGAGAAGCAGTTAATTATTGCGTTGTACTCGTTAACTGTAAGGTTGCATGATTGAATCCCCCGAGCTGACAAGGTCAAAATCTGTCGTTCTGCCCCTGAACGAGGCAGTTAACCCACCGTTCCTAGACCGTCATTGAAAATAGGAATGTGTTCTTAACTGACTTGCCTAGTCAAATAAAGGTATATAAAAAAAACTAAATCGGCACATCGGCACCCAAAAATACAGATTTCCGATTGTTATGAAAACTTGAAATCGGCCCTAATTAATCGGCCATTCCGATTAATCGGTCGACCTCTAATGTCTATCCATCATCCCCATACGCAGCACCCTAACAAAACTGAAACTTACTTGAAGGTAACAGCGCTCACTGTTACTCCTAGTGGCCAGTTTCCAAGTCATGTCCCAACGTCCTCAGACATGGATGGATGTCAAATACTGACTTGTATCATGGGTGACCTGGCAGGAAATATCCTTCATATATTTACATACTTATTTATTTTACTATGCCAATATGTCTTTGTTGTAAATGTTTTGACACCACACTGGTGGCAGTTGTGAAAAAAGTTATTTTGAAGAGTTGCAGAGTTAATTGAAAATTATGACATCGGTGATTAGCTGCTTTCATGAATAAGGCAATTTTTTTCTTGAACTAAAACTCATGGACAATATGGACACAGATACACATTGACAAAACATTTTTTTATATGCATCATTTTTGTAAAAGTTATTCAAGTTTAAATGAACAAAAATACCATATAGATTGCCAATTAATTACCATAATTACAGATAATGTATTGTAACTTTGATAAATTACAAGTAGTTTTGCAACCCTAGTTCCATTGTTTTAAGAGGGCCTTTCCTTCTATAGTCAAGGGGTCTGAATCCTTTCCGAACGCACCGACTTTTTACACATTTTGTTACAACATTATTCTAAAATGTATTAAATAAGAAAAGTCCTCAGCAATCTACACACAATACCCCATAATGACAAAGCAAAAACAGGTTTACAAATTTGACAAAATTAATTAAAAATAGAAAGCAGAAATACTTTATTTACGTAAGTATTCAGACCTTTTGCTATGAGACTCAAAATGTAGCTCAGGTGCATCCTGTTTCCATTGGCCATCCATGAGAAGTTTCTTTAATTGAATTGACCATAGGTAGAATCCAATCAAGTTGATTGGACATGATTTGGAAAGGCACACAACTGTCAATAAAAAGGTCCCGTAGTTGACAGTGCATGTCAGAGCAAAAACCAAGCCATGAGGTTGTAGTAATTGTCTGTAGAGCTTCGAGACAGAATTGTGTCGAGGCAGAGTTCCAGGGAAGGGTACCAAAAAAATGTAAAGTCCCCTTCATCACTCTTAAATGGAAGAAGTTTGACACCACCAAGACTCTTCCTAGAGCTGAATCTGATCGAACATCTCTGGAGAGACCTGAAAATAGCTGTGCAACAACTCTCCCCATCCAGTCTGACAGAGCTTGAGAGGATCTGCAGAGAAGAATGAGAGAAACTCCCCAAATACAGGTGTGCCAAGCGTGTTGCTTCATACCCAAGAAGACTCGAGACTGTAGTCACTGCCAAAGGTGCTTCATCAAAGTAGTGAGTAAGGGGTCTGAATACTTATGTAAATGTGACATTTCAGTTTTCTTAAATGTATAAATTTGGAAAAATGCCCAAATTCCAAATGGATTAAATAGATTTTTTCTCACCCATAATGACAAAGAGAAAATATAGAATTTTAAAAAATTTATTGAAAAGGGTATATAACAAAGTATTGAGATAAACTTTTGTTATTGACCAAATACTTATTTTCCACCATAATCTGCAAATAAATTCATAAAAAATCTTACAATGTGATTTTCTGGATTTTTTTTCTCATTTTGTCTGTCATAGTTGAAGTGTACCTATGATGACATTTAAAGGCCTCTCTCATATTTTTAAGTGGGAGAACTTGCACAATTGGTGGCTGACAAAATATTTTTTTGCCCCACTGTACATGGCTGCCCCAGGGAGGTTTAGGAAACCCTCCGGGCCAGTCAATCATTCATGTCAAAATATTGTCATAATGCTATTTTCAATCTAATTAAAGTAAGAACATAATTTCCAGAAGCTGTTAGTACGTTATGTAGGTTATCACACACACAGCACAGCCTGAGCGGAATGGGCTATTATCTGTCGGGGCAGCAACAGCATGTAGCTCTCGAATGTTTTGTGCAAACACAGAGACAGGAACAATCATCCACAAAACCCAACACCAAACAGGCTACCTAAATATGGTTCCCAATCAGAGACAATGACTAACACCTGCCTCTGATTGAGAACCATATCAGGCCAAACATAGAAATAGACAAACTAGACATGTAACATAGAATGCCCACTCAGATCACACCCTGACCAAACAAAACATAGAAACATGCAAAGCAAACTGTGGTCAGGGTGTGACAATGTGTATGAGGTGTATACTTTTGTTTCAAAGTATATTTGTTTAAGACTAACAAGAAACACTGTGTGACCCTGATTTAGCCCACTGCAATAAAAGGTTGTCATTTTTTTGATGAACTAGTACATTTCTAGTTACTCTAAGTGGGCTGTACTTGTACTCTTAATCAAGTAATTTCACAAGGAAGGAACTTACTTTTTACTGGGTTAATTTGACCAAATCACTTCAGTGACATAGATGTATATTATTATATATTATGTCACAGGGCTTGACATACAGGGCTGCCCACTGACCCAGGGAGATTTAGGAATCCCTCCAGGCCAGTCAATCATCCACATCAGTGACCCAGTTGGACCGTAATGCTGTTTTAAATCTAGGCTTCATAATTGATGAAAAAACAGATGGCTTCCCGAAGCTGTTAGTTCGTTATGCCGATTATTTAGGCTATCACACATGCAGCACAGCCTGAGGGGAATAGGCTATCATCTGGCAGGCAGCAAGAGAGCTCAACTCTTAATAACTGGTTGTCCGTTCACAAAAGCTCACAAAAGAACGACAGTGGTTGGGAAGGTAGGAAAGACTTTTCAATTGATGATATCTAACAGTAAATTATGATTTGATGATGATTCGTATCAATCATGTCAGCATTTATTTTGCAAACTCTGCCATCATATGTAGGCTATGTCACTGTACTTTGTAGCTTTGGCTACAGAAACACTACTAGTAGAGGGAGACAAGATGGCATCGCTGTGAGAGGGACTGTTTTCTCGCTTGTCCAAGCAACTTTGAGGGTTAGGTGTTTAACAGTCTAATATTGACTATTAATGTGGCGAGAAACTAACAATAACTTGTTTTAACTACATAGGACAAGTTTGGAGTTCATTTTGGTCAAGTTGAATGGGAAGAACTTGGTAGAAGATGGAATATCCAAGTCTCACTGTCACGTCTACTCCCGCTCCTCCCCTCCGGTGTTCTACGTCGCAGGTATACTAACCACAGGTCCAGGAAACAATCATTACACGCACCTGCACATCAGTCACACCTGGACTCCATTACTTCACTGATTACCCCCCTATATCTGATACTCCCTTAGATTCTTTCCCCAGTCAGTATTGTGTTTGTGTTTCATGTCTATGAGCTACTCGTATTTGTTATATTGTTCGATGTTCCGTTAATTATTAAACTCAATACCTGCACTTGCTTTCTGACTTCCAGTGTATACATTACAGAATACTGACTCCAACAATGGAAGCAGCAGGAAAACAGAATATCTCCCAAACGGTCGACGAACAAGGACACCTTGTACATTAACACCATGACCAGCTGGAACAACTGGGGACGGCTATGGAGGAGACTCTTCGCAGTGTGCAACGTCTCAAACATGCCCGGGAGGCGTTGTCGTCAACTAGTGGAGGATACTCTACAACCAGTCGACCCAGCACAAAGCCCATTCTGCAAACCGCTCAGGTCAGCGATGCCTGTTTGTCCCTTCTGGATAAATATGACCGTACCCCATCTAAATGCAGTGGCTTCCTACATCCGTGCTCCCTCTACTTTACACACCAGACGGAAGCCTCCACCACCGAGAGGTCCAAGGTTGCCACGGTTATTTCTCTGCTGACTGTGCGGGCGTTGGAATGGGCCACGGCCGTCTGGGAGAGCGGAGAGGAGGAGCTAGATTCATGTGAGGGGTTCATGGCTCTGTTCAAAGGCATCTTCTATCATCCCCCGGAGGGCAGAGAGGGGGTGAGCACTTACTTCAATTACGGCAGGGGGACCAGACGGCTGCCGAGTATGCTCTCACTTTCCAGACAGTGGATGGAATGAGCCGGTGCTTCGCACACTCACTGCGATGGATAACTACTTCAGGAGCGTCTGTACTCTCATCGCTTCTCTCCCTCAGTGAACACTCTGAATCAGAGCCTGAACCCATGGAGTTTGGGGTCACGCGTCTACCCGCGACCGAGTTATGCAGACAGAGACAGCTGGGGCTCTGTCTGTCCAACACTTCCCAATCTGGGATCCACAAGAGCAGAGGGACGGTTAGGTGATCTTCCACCTCCTGGGGCAGGAGTGAGTATTCCATCTTCATCACTTTCTGCTAAGCTCTTTTTGGTGTCCATCACACTAGTTGACTGTCCCTTATATACTGTCTTCAGCGTTAGTGGATTCCGACCACTCACTCTCACCGTGGAGTCCATTCATCTGGAGAACATCCCCTTCTTCATCACCAGCGCACCAGTACACAAGATCCTCCGTGTGATCATCCATCGGCCTCCCTTTGCTCATCCTCAACGCCATAACCCCACCACCTCATGGTCAAGTATGAGAATCACAGACTGGTCACCTGAATGCCGGAGTACCTGCTTCCCCATCCCCTGTGGTTCCACATTAGTAGAGAGTCCTATGGTTGCCCTTCAGCCCAACATCCCGGAGGTATACCAAAACCTGCGGGAGGTATTCTCCAAGACCCGCACCACCTGTCTTCCTCCTCATCTCACCTGGGACTGTGCCATCAACCTGCTGGCTGGGTCTGCTCTTCCGTGCAGACGCATCTACCCTCTGTCTGTGGCTGAGAACCAGGCCATGGAGGATTACATCCAAGAGGCACTCCAACAAGGCTTGTCCACACGTCCACTTCTCCTGCGTCGGCTGGTTTCTTCTACGTGGCCAAGAAGGATGGAGGGCTACGTCCATGTATAGATTACAGAGGACTCAATGAAATCACCACAAAGTACCATTACACTCTCCCGTAGGTGCCAGCAGCCATAGAACAGCCCCGGGGGGCCCGGTTATTTATCAAACTGGACCTGTGGAGTGCATACAATCTCATCCGCATCTGGGAGTTCTTGGTGATGCCATTTGGTTTAGCCAATGCTCCGTCAGTGTTCCAGGCATTCGTTAACTTCTTCGAGATAGGGGGCGCTCTTTTAATTTTTTGATAAAAAAACGTTCCCGTTTTAAACAAGAGATTTTGTCACGAAAAGATGCTCGACTATGCATGTAATTGACAGCTTTGGAAAGAAAAAACACTGACGTTTCCAAAACTGCAAAGATATTATCTGTGAGTGCCCCAGAACTAATGCTACAGGCGAAACCAAGATGAAATTTCATACAGGAAATGGTCCAGATTTTGAATGCCCTGTGTTCCAATGTCTCCTTATATGGCTGTGAATGTGCCAGGAATGAGCCTGCACTTTCTGTCATTTCCCCAAGGTGTCTGTAGCATTGTGACGTATTTGTAGGCATATCATTGGAAGATTGACCATAAGAGACTACATTTACCAGGTGTCCGCCCGGTGTCCTCTGTCGAAATTATTGCGTAATCTCCAGGTCCATGCGCATTCCATTTTCTTCAAGGGAGAAACCAAACTGCCACGAATTATTTATCATCGATAGATATGTGAAAAACACCTTGAGGATTGATTCTAAACAACGTTTGCCATGTTTCTGTCGATATTATGGAGTTAACTCGAAAAAAAGTTGTAATGACTTAATTTTTCTTTTTTTTTCTTACCCAAACGTGATGAACAAAACGGAGCGATTTGTCCTACACAAATAATCTTTTTGGAAAAACTGAACATTTGCTATCTAACTGAGAGTCTCCTCATTGAAAACATCTGAAGTTCTTCAAAGGTAAATTATTTTATTTGAATGCTTTTCTTGTTTTTGTGAAGATGTTGCATGCTGAATGCAAGGCTTAATGCTATGCTAGGCTATCAATACTCTTACACAAATGCTTGTTTAGCTATGGTTCAAAAGCATATTTTGAAAATCTGAGATGACAGTGTTAACAAAAGGCTAAGCTTGAGAGCAAATATATTTATTTAATTTCATTTGCGATTTTCATGAATAGTTAACGTTGCGTTATGGTAATGAGCTTGAGGCTATAAATAGGATCCCGGATACGGGATTGCTCGTCGCAACAGGTTAACGAGGTGTTCAGGGACATGTTTGGACACCAGGAGGAGGTTGTGTACATCGACGACATCCTGGTCTACTCGGCTACCCTAGAGGATAACATCACTCACGTTCGAGCAGTACTGGAACGACTCTTGGCTAACCACCTGTTCCTCAAGGCTGAGGAGTGCCAATTTCATCAGAAGGCTGTCTCCTTCTTAGGCTATCCAAAACTGTCCCCAGGGAGTGAGGATGAAAGACAATAACCTTATTGATGCGGTCAGGTCATGGCCAGTGCCAACCACCTTAAAGGGGTTACAATGGTTTGTGGGGTTTTCCAACTACTACCGCCGTTTCATCAGGAACTTCAGCTTAGTCGCCGCCCCTCTCACCTCTCTCCTCATGGGTGGTCCCCGTAGGTTGGTGTGGAGCCCAGCAGCCGACGTGTCCTTCCGTCTACTCAAGGGATGTTTCACCTCTGCCCCATTGCTCAAACACCCAGGTCACACGATCTCCTTTGTGGTGGAGGTGGATACTTCAGACCATCTTCATCTGGAAAATGGTCAAGGGCAACAAGTTTCTGGACGAGAAGAAGCTCCGCATCAAAGAGGCTCTGATACCGTAGGATCGGACAGCCAGGGAGAAACTGTGGCCGCTTATATAGAAGGCACAACAAGAGGGAAAGCAGGCTGGGTTCAAGGGCCCAAACGCGTTCTTCGAAGGAAGAAAGATTACTGGTTACTGATGACATGAGCCACACTTGAACTGTGAATACTGCCAAGAGTACATTTGCAGTACTGCCATGGGTAAATTTACAGTTTGAAATACAATTTATGAACACTTGCCAACTAAAAAAGGAATTTGTTATCCTGTTAACCACCGCTACATCAGCTGAGCGTTGAGCACTTTCAAGGTTTTATTGTTCACATTACTACATATGTTATCTAGTTTGTGTCTTTCTTTTTTTAATGCAGGAGTTTGTTTTCAACTCACTCAATATCGTTAGTCTGAATGCTAGGGGTTTGAGAGATCTTACGAAAAGAAAAGTCTTATTTTTACATTGTAAACGCAGTAACTTTCACGCCCTGACCTTAGAGCCTTTTAATGTCTCTATTTGGTTTGGTCAGGGTGTGATTTGGGGTGGGCATTATATGTTCTGTTGTCTATGTTTTTGTATTTAAATGGTTCTCAATCAGGGACAGCTGTCTATCGTTGTCTCTGATTGGGAATCATACTTAGGCAGCCTTTTCCCCATTTGTCATTGTGGGAAGTTGACTTTTGTTAATAGCACTATAGCCCTGTAAGGTTCACAGTTGTTTCTTCGTTTGTTGTTTTGTTGGCGACATTTTAAATAAAAGGAAAATGTACGCTCTCCATGCTGCACTTTGGTCCACTTCTTTCGATGGCTGTGACAGTAACGCAGATTTAGTCTTTATTCAGGAAACTAATTCATGTGAAAGTGACATGACATTTTTGGAAGTCACAATGGGGAGACATGGCCTATTTCAGTCATGGTTCAAACCATTCTGTGGTGTTTTGACACTTATCCACAAGGTTAAAGGTGACATTCTAGAATCCACATCTTCACAGGATGGGAAATGAGTAACTGTTCAAATGTGTATTTTATAATGTGTATGGACATGCTCCAAATAAGACCCTTTTTGCCCAACTTACCAGAAAATGACAAGATTTACCCAACAAATACTCTTATTATTATTATTTAAGGGGATTTTAATGAAACATCTGACTCTGCTGATCGTTTTCCTCCTAGAATGAGTCAAAGCTCTCAAAATAGCAATAGCGTCACAACATTATGCAAGGATCTCTGTCTGATGCCTGTCGTGATTTCAATCCAGATCCAAAGGGTTATACCTGGACCAACAACTATGTCACGGAAATATAGAATAGATGTATTTCTAATTTCCCCCATTTTTGTTACAATTTGTTATAGACGTAGATCTTCAGTTGGCTCCCTTTTCTGATCATCGTTTGATTTCCCTGAATTTCCAGGCTACTAAAAAATCGAAAGGTATTCGAGGATAATGGAAATTTAGCCACACACTACTTAAAGATCCTATTCTAAAATTGTTAGCCAAAGATTTTTTTGCAAGAAAAGACTTGGGTCAAGGAAGTAGATGGGAATTCTTCAAATATAAAGTCAGAGTTGAAGCCATTGAACATGCTGAAGCACCTAAGAGCGAAAGATTTAATGAGCAAGCTTGACAGTTCTTTTTTTTCAATTAACCAACCAAACACATTCCACATTCACAGATGTGACAGGCTTAACAAAATAAAAATAAAAGTCAAATATGATAGTACATTTGAAAAAATTTAAATAAAATTAAAATGAAAGATTAAGAAAAATAAGTATTTTTATTTGACTATCTATTTATTTTCCTTGGTACATACATACATACATACATACATACATACATACATACATACATACATACATACATACATACATACATACATACATACATACATACATACATACATACATACATACATACATACATACATACATACATACATACATACATACATACATACATACATACATACGCACATGTACTCAAACACAAAACAAAATTTAAATAAAAACACAAGCCAGATTCTGGCAATCTCTCTCCAGCTCCAATACATGCATATAGGTTCCACTTTCAGAGGTACATCTTTTACAGTTAGGAGACACATCTGTTTTCATTCTATGGAGTCTCAAAGGAGTATAATAAAATTTGTACAAACATTTGTAATTCGATTCTTTCATTTTTACATTGGTAGAGGAGCAGTATACCCTGTCGCAAACCTCCGCCCATAACTCATCACTGATAGTCAGACCAAGGTCCTTTTCCCAGATTATTTTCAAAGGAGTAAAGGAGGAGCCTCCTTTCTCAGAAAGGAGTCTATAGATGTAAGATATTTTGCCTTTAATGGATTGTGCTGTGACAAGAAGCGTTTCAACTTCATTCAACTGAGTTCTAAACCTCCTCTTAGAGGTATAAATGAGGAAATTACATGTCTAATTTGAATATATATAAAAAAAATTGAATTCACTGCAGAGCTCTTGAAAGGATTTCAGTGTAGTGGTTTTCTGATGAAATAGGCCTGAAAAGGTCCTGATTCCTAGAGTATGCCAAAGATTAAAGTTGGCATCCCTCAGGGCTTTTGGCAAGTCTGGGTTGCCTACTATAGGCGAGTGAGAATATATTTGGGAGGAAATGCCCTTGACAGTTTTCTAAAGATAATCTATCTCAAGAAGAAGAGTCTGTTTTTAAATCTTTACATCTAGAATTAGAACAGCTTTACATGGATTTGGCAAAGGGTGCCTTTGTCAGATCAAGAGCAAAATGGATTGAAAAAGGGTTAGAAACACTAGTTATTTTTTGCACTTGAAAAGAGAAACCAGAAAATGAAATCTATGTCACAACTTCCGCCGAAGTCGGTCCCTCCCCTTGTTTGGGCGGAGTTCGGCGGTCACCGGCTTTCTAGCCACCGCCGATCCACTTTGAATTTTCCATTTGTTTTTGTCTTTTGTCCATTTGTCTTACACACCTGGTTTCACTCACCTAATTACCTGTTTATTATTTAACCCTCTTCCCCATGTTTGTTTGTGAGTGATTGTTTTTTGTAATTCGGTCCGTGTTTGTGGGCTATCATTGCTGCCTTGTATATTTGTATGTTTTGAGTAAAGTACCTTATTACTCATACCTGCTGTCCTGCGCCTGACTCCCTACACCAGCTACACATAGGACTGCTACAGAATCACTCACCCGAAGAATGGAGTCAGCAGGATTCCTCCACTATAATCCCAGTTGCAGTGGAGGAACACGTTCAGCAGCACGCGGCCATGTTGCAACGTCTGGGAACAGCCATGGATTGCGTTCTGCACAGGACGGATCGTTGGGAGATAGGAGGAGGTTTTCCAGCACCTCCACCAGCCCCACTACAACAGGTCCCACTGTCCACCCCTCTTCCACCTGGTCCCAGCGGGATTCGACTCATGCTCCCGAGGGAGTATGATGGGACGGCTGCCGGATGTCATGGGTTTCTACTAAGGCTGGAGCTCTACCTGGCGACCGTTCACCAGGCTCCTTCGGGGCGTGAGAGCGTGTCCGCCCTCGTCTCCTGCCTCTCAGGCAAAGCCCTGGAGTGGGCCAACGCCGTATGGAGTGAGGGGGACGCGGCGTTGGACCATTACGCAGAGTTCACGTTCAGGTGAACGTCTGTTTCACCTGCGGCAGGGAACGAGGAGCGCACAGGATTTTGCCTTGGACTTCTGGACCCTGGACACCAGCGTGGGATGGAACGACAGGGCCCTGATCGATCATTACAGGTGCAGTCTGCGCGAGGACGTCCGTGATGAGACGCCACCCTCACATTGGACCAGCTGGTGGACATGTCCATCCGGCTGGACAACCTGACTGCCTGCGGACGTCCGGATCGGGGCCTGTCAGTTCCATCCCCCAGCACCTCCGCTCCGACGCCCATGGAGCTGGGAGGTGCTGCACGTAGTGCTGCACACTGCTGGTCAGTGCTGGGGGGGTTGCTCAGGGAGTCGAGGTAGCAGGCAGGGCACTATCGTATCTCCCCAGGTGAGTCGGCACCAGGCTCACCCAGAGCCCCCTGTTGCTCACATGTATGTGTTTATTTCATTTCCTGAGTTTTCCCCGCATTCCCAGCAGTAGATTCAGGCACAGCTCGGAATTATATTGACCGTTCATTTGCTGATAGTTTAGGGATTCCCCTTGTTCCTGTGGATATGCCCTTCCCTGTGCATGCCCTAGATAGTCGACCGTTAGGGTCAGGGCTGATTAGGGAGGCCACTGCTCCACTTGACATGGTTACGCAGGAAGGTCACAAGGAGAGAATCAGTCTCTTCCTTATTGATTCTCCTGCGTTTCCCGTGGTGCTGGGCCTACCCTGGTTGGCCTGTCATAACCCCACTTTTTCGTGGCAACAGAGGGCTCTCAGGGGGTGGTCACGAGAGTGCTCAGGAAGGTGTGTGGGGGTTTCCATCGGCGCGACTACGGTGGAAAGTCCAGACCAGGTCTCCACCGTGTGCATCCCCTCAGAATATGCTAATTTGGCTCTCGCCTTCTGTAAGAAGAGGGCGACTAAATTACCACCCCATCGACGGGGGGATTGTGCGATAAATCTCCTGGTAGACGCAGCACTTCCCAGGAGTCACGTGTATCCTCTGTCACAGGAGGAGACGGCGGCTATGGAAACATATGTCTCTGAATCCCTGGGGCAGAGATACATGCGCCCCTCCACTTCACCTGCCTCCTCGAGTTTCTTTTTTGTGAAGAAGAAGGATGGGGGTCTGCGCCCGTGTATTGACTATCGAGGGATCAATCAGATCAGAGTGAGGTATAGCAGGTTGTAGTGGTGTATATCGACGACATTCTGATATATTCCGCTACACACGCCGAGCATGTGTCCCTGGTGCGCAGGGTGCTTGGTCGACTGTTGGAGCATGACCTGTACATCAAGGCTGAGAAATGTCTGTTCTTCCAACAGTCTGTCTCCTTCCTAGGGTACCGCATTTCCACTTAAGGGGTGGAGATGGAGAGTGACTGCATTTCAGCCGTGCGTAATTGGCCGACTACCACCACGGTAAAGGAAGTGCAGCGGTTTCTAGGGCTTGCCAACTACTACCAGAGGTTTATCCGGGGTTTTGGTCAGGTAGCAGCTCCCATTACCTCACTGCTGAAGGTGGGACCGGTGCAGCTGCAGTGGTCGGCTGAGGCGGACAGGGCTTTTGGTCACCTGAAGGCTCTGTTTACCTCGGCTCCCGTGCTGGCTCATCCGGATCCCTCCTTGGCATTCATAGTGGAGGTGGACGCGTCCGAGGCTGGGATAGGAACCATGCTCTCTCAGCGCTCGGGCACGCCACCAAAGCTCCGCCCCTGTGCTTTCTTTTCGAAGAGGCTCAGCCCGGCGGAGCGAAACTATGATGTGGGGGACCGGGAGCTGTTGGCTGTTGTCAAGGCTCTGAAGGCGTGGAGACATTGGCTTGAGGGGGCTAAACACCCTTTTCTCATCTGGACTGACCACCGCAATCTGGAGTATATCCGGGCGGCGAGGAGACTGAACCCTCGCCAGGCAAGGTGGGCCAGGTTTTTTACACGTTTTGTTTTCACTCTAACCTACAGACCAGGTTCCCAGAACGTTAAGGCAGACGCACTGTCCCGGATGTATGACACAGAGGAGCGGTCCATGGATCATACTCCCATACTTCCAGCCTCTTACCTGGTGGACGCAGACATCGAGCTGGCATTACGCACAGAGCTCACTCCCCCCCCAGTGTCCAGCTGGGTGCCTGTACGTTCCGTCTGCTGTCGCGACCGGTTGATCGATTGGGCCCACACGTCACCCTCCTCTGGTCACCCTGGCATTGAGCGGGCGGTGTGTTGCCTTAGTGGGAAGTACTGGTAGTCCACCTTGGCCAAGGACGTGAGGGTTTATGTTTCCTCCTGCTCGGTGTGCGCCCAGTGCAAGGCTCCCAGGCACCTACCCAGAGGGAAGTTACAACCCCTACCCGTTCCACAACAGCCGTGGTCGCACCTGTCAGTGGACTTCCTGACGGATCTTCCTCCCTCACAGGCAACACCACGATTCTGGTCGTTATGGATCGGTTTTCTAAGTCCTGTCGTCTCCTCTCTTTGCCCAGTCTCCCTACGGCCCCACAGACTGCAAAGACACACGTCTTCTGGCACTACGGGGTGCCTGAGGACATAGTTTCTGATCGGGGTCCCCAGTTCACGTCCAAGGTCTGGAGAGCGTTCATGGAACGTCTGGGGTCTCGGTCAGCCTCACCTCAGGCTTTCACCCCGAAAGTAACGGGCAGGTGGAGAGAGTAAACCAGGATGTGGGTAGGTTTCTGCGGTCATATTGCCAGGTCCGGCCGGGGGAGCGGGCAGTTGTGAAAGCTACGTTTGCCACATTCAGAATTATATCCCTGTAATTGAGGATGATTTCCACTCAGTTTGTGATTCACCTGTGTCAATCGAAGAAATTAGAGAGGCTCTGAATTCAATGAAAAATGGGAAATCACCTGGCCCTGTTGGCTTGTCAGTTTAATTCTATAGGCAGTTTTGGGAGTTACCAGAAGACCCTATTTTTTATGTTTCAAGATTGCATTGAAAATGGTCTCCGCTATGAAACAGGGCCTGATTTCACAGATTCCGAAGCCTTATAAAGACCCTTCTCTCATTGACAATTGGAGATCATTATAAATGTGACTCAAACAGGATTTATGAAGGGCCGTCACATAAACTCCAACATTTGTTTAGTCTGGACCTCTTAGATTATTCAGTTGCAATTGACTCAGATGCTGTTGTTGTCACGCCCTGGCCTTAGATATCTTTGTTTTCTTTATTCTTTTGGTTAGGCCAGGGTGTGACATGGGTGATTTATGTGTTTTGTCTTGTCTAGGGTTTTTTGTAGATTTATGGGGTTGTGTTCTTTTAGGTGTCTAGGTAACTCTATGGTTGCCTGGATTGGTTCTCAATCAGAGGCAGGTGTTTATCGTTGTCTCTGATTGGGAGCCATATTTAGGCAGCCATATTCTTTGGGTATTTTGTGGGTGATTGTTTCCTGTCTCTGTGTTTTATGCACCAGTTAGGACTGTTACGGTTTTCAGGTTTATTGTTTTGTAGTTTGTTCATGTTTGAGTTTCCTTATTAAAGAACCATGAACTACAATCACGCTGCGTTTTGGTCCGCCTCTCCTTCCCAGGATTAAAGCCGTGACAGTTGTCTTATTTTGGGACTTCTGCAAAGCCTTTGACACAAGTGAACATGAAATTCTCTTTCGGTCTCTTAAACTTTTTGGTTTCGGGGAACATTTTATCAAAGTGATTTGCATGTTTTACGAAGATATAAATAGTTCTGTGTTACTAAACCTTAATGCACCCAAAATATACAGTATCAACAGAAGTGTATGGGATACCCGATTTCACCCTTTTTATTAATTTTGGTAGTGGAACTTCTATCACTAGATATTCTGAATTATGCAAATCTGCATGGTTTATCCATTTTTAACAGACTGGCTGGATTAAAACTGAACGTCTCTAAATGTGAAATCTTATGTTTATATGACTCTGATAAAGAAATATAAAATATTTCAATTTTTACTAAAATGTCATTATATTCCTGAAGATTAACTTGCCACAGCTTTGAAATTAGAATTCAGTGGTTCCACGACTCGCAAACACGATAGCTCACTGGCTAAAACCGTCAAACAACCTCGGAACGAACACCCACAAGCTTACTATCATAGGCTTCGTTCAGCTTACTTTGGCCTACTCACTGAAACAGGCATGTTACCTTTTCAACAAATGTTCCTGTCGAACATGTATCCTACCTTCATTACCTACTTGGGCCCTGCCACCCACGTTGGCTTGCCTATCTTACAACTCAGAGAGCTTGCAAGCACAGCTTTTGAGGCATCAAAAGTTCACAACGCTAAGAGCCCTGACCACTCGGTTTTGAAGTTTGACCAGGAGCACTCACTCCATTCAGAGGGTGCATTATCAGGTATTGGAGAGTTGAGAGATGACGCACAACAACAGTTTCTACCACGAAACCATGATTCCAATAACCTCCGCGGTCTAAATAACTGTAAAGTACGTCGCCATCAACATGACTACCGCTACAATCGACCTGTTCACTACGTTCCTGCACCAAACCCCCACAAAGTGTCAGAGCACAAGGGTAACAAAGGGGTGAAGGACGATCAAAACGTAGACCAATGTTCTCCAGAAGTTCCACTACGGGAAGAACTAAAGCGAGAACAATTTGAGAAAAGGGTAAAAGATAAGTCACAAGGACTAGACGGGGAATTACCGGACACCAGGTCCGCCGGAATTAACACCCATAGCAAGGATGTTAAAGTTCTAATTTCTCCCGCTCTCATTCAAGACCCTATCCAGGGCCCGCTTGATCAAGAAACAATCCCCCGGGCTTTGTCTATAGACCCTGATACAAAGGTTGCGAAGAAAAAGGTCAAATGCTCCGTTAAAGCCAAGCCCACTCAAAATCTGAAAAGTCAATCTGCTTCCACCTTGAACAGAAATGGCATCGTTGCGAACAACCACTCCACTTTGTGGGGAATATGTCCACTAACCATGAATCTAAACGGCCATACCTGGAAACTGCTTAACTTGTCATGTGCTAATTGATTGGGGTGCGACAATATCACTCATCTCTCAAACATTGTTTGATGATCTTAAAAGGGCTTTGAAGCCAACTAAACGTTGGTTAAAAGTGGAACGATGCGACACTACACTTCGAGGGGTCTCTCAGACTACCTCGCCTCTCACATTGAGAGTCATGCTGAAACTACACTTCAAGGACGTATTGCTCGTTCACCCTGTGTATGTTACCAGCCTCGAAACTGTAACCCTGCTCCTTGGATCAGACTTGATGGATCGGTTACTCCCATTGATGGATTGGAAAACCAACAGGTATGGTCACAGGCCACTGTGCCTCCTCCACTGACCATACTGTCTTCCCCTAATGCTAGCTGCAACGCAGTCATTCACTACGGGTATCTGTTGAAAGCACCCCTTGGGAAAAAGATGTTTAAAAACCTATTGGGGCAGAATCCGATCCAAGGAGATATTACGATATCTCGACACATTCCATTAGCCAACCTGATTGACCATTCTTTTCATGATTTCGAGCCAGCTGTATCTGTGAATAAGCAACTTCCCTCCTCCTTGCAGTCATGCAATACGGTAGTTGAGAGGAACTCCTCTTGCCCTTCGAACACTTCCACAAGCACTGCGGCCGTCTCAGCAAGAAAAACATTGATGCGCAGAGTATACTCTGCTTCCGATGATACACCTTCCGCTTTGTTGGGGACTGTCATCCCTTACAATGACACTAATGGTATCAGTCCAGCAACTGACACGATGACTCCCACTGGTTAAACACTTTGCGATATCACAGACCGATATCCTCGTCTCAGTTCGCAGGTACTGAAGAGGTTGCCACACGCGGACGCGGTGGTGACTGACATGCCTCTACAGCCACTGAGCGTTTTGAAGCACAAACACCAGGAGATTTGGTTGAAAAGTTACAGCCATTCTCATAACAACGCCGTCGCTGACAACTCGTACATAGGGTCTGACCTTTTCGTTTGCGCCACGAATACCAACACCACCCGCTGGTGGGGGGGTCCAGAGACACAAAGGGGGGGAATAGTAGCCCAGACCCATGATGAGCCTCATCGAGGCCGGTGAGGGGGGTCGAGACTATGGACAACACCATACGAGGCCGCCAGAGCATAAATTCAATCTAGTTGTAAACTCCCCTATGAGAACAGTGAGGAGCAGACAGGCCCCTAGACGGGGCTTATCTTAGAACACATATATGTACTGAGGTGTACCACACTGGTCGTAAAGGAAGTCCAGTGGACTTGTCCACCTTCAAAACAAATGGCAACAATAATCATTCCTTGCCATGTGTAGGTTCAACTACAATACACCTAGTAAAATGCTCCAATCATGTGTACTGGTAGTATGATATTTCAGAAATAATCGGTAGGATAACTGGTCCCTTTGAGCACCAGTACCAATACCAGAGACAGTCAGTCTAGCTACAATCAGTTAGAAGTTTAGAGACCTAACCAATCAAATTACCCTTGACAATAGAGACATAGGAGTCACCCAGAGTGCAACACGTGGAAGGGAATCTCCAGTGCACTCTTCCAATGGTTAACACACATGTCACTAATAAATAGAATCCTCCATTCAGGAGGAAAATTATTAGAATCATTAACCACAATCACACCACGTACGACTGGTCCAATACTTAAAGAGTATTTCCGTCGTGAGGTTAGCTCCTCCGTGGATAACATAGCTATGAAAGAGACTTCATACCTATCGCCACTACAATAGTGGAAGACACAGTGACTTGTAGTAAAAACTACTACAGACTCCCTCGACACCAATTCTGACTGACCTCCAGGCATTGACCTGAAAATGACCTGACTATGTCAGACTCATTCTGAACAAGTTGTAATCTGCCAGGATACTTGGTTTTCTTCCCTTGACATGCACGCTTGTGTAAGCATAAACGCACATGCACAACGGAACATCCAATTAGGATTTATGCTAGGATCACTTAAGGTTTCAAGCAAAATACCAGCCTTAGTAAATAAAGTTGAACATTTACTTCTAGGCCTTTGACTCTACAGCACTCACCAGTTTTCTTCCCAGAAGTCCATAGGTCATCCCTGTAGACTGCCCAAAACTAGTGCCTTACAGCTGTAAACTTATCATATAGTTATCAACTTAGGATAGTGCCTAAGCAACACACCAAGTAGGGAAACCCTAGATATGGCATTAGAGACAATGCCATGATAGTCATTTTGCCAGAACATTGGACGTATATAGAATACAGTCCAATTAGATGATTTTTGTGTGAGAACTACATTTTGTATATCTTTTGTTTATGCTTCCATTCCTTTTCGATTCAGTTCCTTTGACACTTAGGAAGTGATAGAGCCATAAACAAAGTCCCCATACAAACATCACTTAGTGCCACAACGCCGCTCATTGGGGAATGAATGTAATTATATATATTTCATGAGTGTGTGTGATTTGTTAACATCTGCCTAAGTTACTGCCCAGATCATCCAGTCTGGACGATGACCAGATGACGGGTCCAGAACGGCAACCCCCACACCCACGGCCCATCCTTGTGGCGTCATGCCCCGCTGTCAGGGAGCCTACCAAGGTAAACCACCAGAAGGAGGGGGGGGGGGGACCGCAACGGCGATCACCAACCAGGACATCCCCTGGCCCTCCCTGGGGTACTTTGCAGCTTCCAGGGAACCATACCAAGGTACATCACTAGAAGGGACCGCAACGGCGATCACCAACCGGACATCAACTGCCATCCTTGTGGTGGACTGCTACGCTTTCAGAGAAGTCTACCAAGTTCAACCACCAGAGGGGACTGCAACGATGACAAACAGGACATCACGTGTCCATGATTTTATGTTGATTTGTAACTTGCAGGACAAACAAGATCCAAACCACCAGGGGGGTATGTCATGACGTTGGCCTCTTTGGGTATAGCAAGCCCATCCCCCTCTCCCTGCCTCCCCCTTGCCTCCTTCAACTAGGCTGCTGTGGTCAGAGGTCGTAAATTCCTGAGAAGACCTCATGGACACACAGTTATAGAGAGTAGTTTTTCATGGAGACAAAGGAAATCCTTCCACCTCACAGAACTTGAGGTATGAACAAATTTCATGTTCCGGAAAAAATGTAAAAGATCGGTGAAGAATCTTGCTACCAACTGGTCCGTTTGTCACAACTTGGGAAGCTCATGGGAGACGGTGTGGCCACATTACCATAACACTGTTTATATAATAGACCCAGATATAAGGTTTACATCTAATTGTTGTATAAGATGAATGAGTGAGTATGATACTGTTTACACAATTTTACAATGTGATTTTGGACTCTTTAATGAAGGAAAACTCAAAAAGGGAATTGGATTTGAACTAAATCAGAGGACCGCCCCTGAGCCCAGTTTGGGTCAGACATCCTGGGACATCCCTGCCATTCGGAATAAAACACAACTTTGAGAAATTATCACCAGACTAAGCTTACCTCAATTACGAGATGGCTAAAGGACCATTGCTGAATCTTTTTAACCATACCACGTGGTTAAACTCTTAGACTATCGATACCGACAGAATGATTATTAGTCTGCAGCTAGGAATTCGGCATCATTGAACGCAAAGAACGACAACCACCGAAACATCCATTCTATAACGAATGTCACTCTGAACAATCCCCTCTAAACACAACCGAGAGAGAAAGGGAGAGAGACGGACAATTCTACAAAAGAAATTAACTTTTCACCAGCGATCAAGATGACACACTGAGCGTAAATATATATATTGATTGCAATTGTTCCCGACTGAGTGAGCGTTCATGTGTAAGGATTAGCATTTCAATTGTTATAGTTATCACTTTGTAGTGACTTCTTAGTCGACCCCCACTCCACTCCCCCTCTTGTCTAACAAGCCGCCATGCCGGTTCAGCCCACTAGGGCACATTCTCCTATCATTTCATGTAACCACATTTACCATGTTTGTTTGTTTGTTTATGCATTTCTGTGAATTACTTAGTTAGTAATAAATAAATGATTTAAGACAATTGATGTATGGATGACTCATAGTGAAGACTGGGTTTGTGCAGATAACCAACAATTTACGACGTTTGGAATGAGACTAATGTGAGGTACAGTAAATAATTCATTAATTCGAAGACTAATTGATCAGATAAAATATCTGAAAGTTATTTTAGGAAATGATAATGTCACGCGGGACTAGGTGGGTGCAGGAATCAGACGCAGAGAGAGTTCCACTGGGGTTAAGTGCTTTTACTAAGGCACACAAAATAATAAGCCCAACAAATACAGGGTGTGGACATACAACGAGACAACCCAAAAACCACAGGGTGCCAAGTTGAAGAGAAGAAAATCCACCACTACCTAAAATGCACACACGTAACATAAAGACAATCCTGCACAAAACAAAGGCGGGTCTACCTACTAAATATAGGGGAGCTCATTAAACCAAACAACAGAAACACAGGTGAAACTAATAAGACAAAACAAACAGACAAACGAAAAAGGGATCGGTGGCGGCTAGTAGGACGGTGACGACCACCGCCGAGCACCGCCCAAACAGGCAGGGCAGCCAACTTGGCGGAAGTCGTGACAGATAACTTTTAAATCTGAATATTTTTCCTTGGTGCCCCGACTTCCTAGTTAATTAGTTACGTCATTAATCAGTTGATCGCGCAGCAACTAATTACAGAGAATCTTTGATTAAAACTATCAGTCTTCAGTTAATGATAGTAAAGACACGACAGCTCTTTAGTGGAATAATTCAGACATAACTGTAAGGAATAAGTCATTGTTCTAACCCTAGGTGGCATGAGAGGAATATTGACTTTGTTCTTGATATTTTCAACAACGGGGTTAATATTCTTGCATATGAACAATTTATAACATTGAATGAGTTCCCAATACCTTTCAGAGTTTATTTCTGTGATCAAAGCCATTCCCAGAGGTCTAACTACACTAACGACAACTCATCTTAGCTTTGGTGATGATCACAGATTTTATTCAGAACTCAGTTTGGAAGGCGTGGGTTTACTTGAGAAATCTTGTTGTAATAAAAACATAAGACAAATTTTCCACCGCAAGTAAGATGCTTAGCCATCTTTCTTACATTTTGTCTTAACAAGAGATGGTCACTATTGTTTTACAGTATACTGGGATCCTTGATTTATTTGGCATGGGCTACGATCAAACAATAGCCTGTGTTCGTAAACTTTATCCTCTATCTGGACATTTGTTCATTTATGATCTAGCCAGGTCATTTACATTGGTGTCAGAAGTAAAAGCTTAGATAAAAGTTAGCCAGCTAGCTAGCTGACTACAGTGGCTAGCAAACATTATGTGGAGGACAGGGGTTGAAAATGCTTAGAGGGAATCCGAAAGCGAAGGAGGAGGCAGGAGCCGATTATGGATAAGGACGTCAGAGGATCTGGCCGAGGAGATCGCCAGGGCCGATCACCAGAGCACAGAGGCCGCTTGAGGGTGACCACTAGAAGGATGGCGGCTGAAGTGGGCAAGGGTGCTTCTGTGACTGGGCTTCACGCGGATTCTCTACTGGGCCGTCGATGCTGCGTAAGAAGGAGGTTGGAGCTCAGGATGTAAACAAACATGGCAGCGCCCAGTCCCTGATTTGTATCTGTTAAGACCCCAAAGTACTCCGGTAAGGCGGATTGGGAAGCTTTTCATGCTCAGTTTGAACTGTTAGCTCATTCTGGGGTGTTGTCAAATCAATATAGGGCACTACAGCTGGCTTTGTGCCTCACAGATGCTCTGTCCTGTTTGATATTGATTAGCCCCGAGGACAGACGTGATTATGGGGCTATAGTTGGGGAGCACTGAGCTGCTGAGCTCCAAACTGAGTAACTGAGTAATAGACGCAGGCAGCCTGGAGAGCCACTATGGGTGCTAGCACATGCTCACATGCCCCCCTCCGTGTAGAGCAAGCTAGAACGGGAACAGTTCATATAGGCACTCCTACGGAGCTGCGCACACAGACCCAGCTAGCTCATCCTGATTCATTGCAGAAAGCCTTGGAGATGGCTTTGGAGGGGGAGCTCGTGTGGGCTGGGGCTTCAGCTGGTGTTTCGGTGGGGGTGCATTGAGACATACCCACTGGCTATGGTGCAGCCCAGAGCCGGAAAGCTTGCATGGGTGGCTGAAATTACTGAACTCATTCATGCTGTGTCGCTACAGGTGGCACGAAACACATGCCCTGGTCCCATGGTCTGCTGGGGGTGTGGCCAGCCAGGCCATCTGCACTGGTATTGTCCCATGTCCCCCAGAGCTCAGGGAAATGGCTCGGGGTCCACATAGACAGGGCAGTGCAGACCCCTGACTCTTTTGCTCAACCACCACCATCTTCAGGGGGAGCCCACCGGCATGGACGGGGGAGCAAGGCTCCACTTCCCCAAGAAGCAGATGAGTGCAAGCAGATGGAGACTGTTGTTGTGGTGGGCCAGATCTGTGTTGGGGACGTTTGTCATGTCACTGTGGAGGGGGTGCCCTGCTCTACCCTGGTGGACACTGGGTACAAAGTAACCCTGATGAGTCCGGCTATTGTGCCAGGTTGGATTCAGTTTGAGCCTACAACTGTGCAGCTCCGCACAGTCACAGGTGAGCTGGCACTCATGAAAGGGAAGGGAATAATGACTCTGACAGCAGGGGGCAAGACTGTGCGTCATCCTGTGTGGGTGGCGGCTGTGCATTACCTTTGTATCCTGAGGTTGGACTTTCTTAGGAGCACAGGCTCCCAGTTGGGGGCACACTGAGCTTCCAGGGAGGGCCCCCCCCTAATTTCACATTCACACAACCGGGAGGGCCCCCCCTAATTTCACATTCACACAACCCATCAACCCCCATTTAATTAGATCTGCTTTCATATAGTTAAATAATGGGATTAAGTTATCTTTATATATTTGTTGTTTATTGTCACTTACTGTATTAAGGTATTAAGGTATTAGATTTTTTTTGGGTCCACTGTAGATCATGAGTTATTATTTTTCTTATTGCCTTTAGTTAATTTTATTTCCACGTTAATCTTTTATCTTGAGATTTTAGAGTATTCTGAAAATATTTTTAGACGGGCATTGACTTTTCAATATTAATCAGGTATATCAGGAGATCATCTGCAAATAGGTTTAGTTTATATTCATGTTTACCAATACTGATACCTGTTAAGACGCACCCATCCCGTTAGCGGGATCATTTTCATCAACATCCTCTGAATTGCAGTGCGCCAAATTCAAATTAAATTACAAAAAATATTTAATTTTCACAAAATCACAAGTGCAATATAGCAAAACACAGCTTAGCTTTTTGTTAATACACCTGGCGTGTCAGATTTCAATAAAGCTTTTTGGGCGAACGCATAACAAGCGTTTATGTAAGAACATCTCTCTCAGTAGACAAAATATTACAGCTAGCAGCCAAGTAGATTGGTCACGAAAGTCAGAAAAGCAATAAATTAAATCGCTTACCTTGGATGATCTTCGGATGTTTGCACTCACAGACTCCCAGTTACACAATAAATGTTCCTTTTGTTCCATAAAGATTATTTTAATATCCAAATATTTGTTTGGCGCATTATGTTCAGAAATCCACAGGCTCGAGCGGTCACGACATCGCAGACGTAAATTCCAAATAGTATCCGTAAAGTGCGTAGAAAGATGTCAAATGTTTTTTATAATCAATCCTCAGGTTGTTTTTACAATGTATAATCGATAATATGTCAACCAGAATGTAGCTTCTTCCAAACCTGAGAGAGAGAAAATGGCTGTTGCGCATGAAAAACTCTGCTGGCACCTAGCCATCCACTGACACGATGGGTTCTTTCTCGCTCATTTTTCAAAATAAAAGCCTGAAACTATGTCTAAAGACTGTTCACAGCTTGAGGAAGATATAGGAAAAGGAATATGGTTGATATCCCTTTAAATGAAGGCAAGGCATCCAATGGAACAGAGAGTTTTCAGGAAAAACAGCACTTCCTTGTTGGATTTTCCTCAGGTTTTTGCCTGCAATATCAGTTCTTTTGACAGTTTTGGAAACTTTAGAGTGTTTTCTATCCTAATCTGACAATTATATGCGGTAGGCAGTTTCAAATTAGTATGTTTTTTTGCCAAAAATGAAAATACTGCCCCCTACTACACTCAAGAAGTTAAATTTGGGTCCTGTCTAATTCTTTGGGTCCTGTCTAATTTTTGCATGCAGTTCAATTGCCAGCTCAAACAGGAGGGGGAAGAGAGGACGTCCCAGTCTTGTTCCCCTTTCTAAATCAGTTAATCAGATAATGTATTATTTGTGTATTTTTTTGCTTTAGGACATTTATATAAGATTTGTATTTAATTTAAATGATTTCAGCTGGAAAGTTGAAATCTTCCAAGATTTTGAATAGAAAGGGGCATTCAAGATGGTCGAAAGCATTTTTGGCATCAACAGCCATTATTAATATATCTATATTTTGTTTTTTAGCGTATTAAATTGAAACATGTTCTTGTATTTGTTTGAAGTTCTAAATTGAGTGACGTGTGTTGTCTTTTGTATAAATAGGGGCGGTACTTTGTCCCAAAATGTGAATTAGAATTCTATGGGAAAGCCGTCCGTTCCTGGGGCTTTTCTCCTCGTGAATGTTTTAACAGTGTCTGATATTTATTTTGGGGTGATCTCTGTTTTAAGATATTATTTTTTGTCCTATGATAACTCTGATGTATATAGATTTTCATAGAAGCTTTTAAAATTGTAATTAATCGCATTGGACTTCCTAATTAATGCATCTGTATTAGATTATAACTAGTTTGGCGTGTATTTGTTTTGTGAGGGCTGCGATATGTTTACCAGGTTTATTTGCCATTAAGTAGTATGCTTTATTTGAGTTCAACATGTAGTTGTTGACTCTTCAAAAGTAAAGTGTCATATTCCTGCTTAAGTTCTGACATTTTATTTTCTTCTTTACCTAGTAAAGATTTTCTATGGGCTTTTTCTAAGATATTGAATTATTTTTTATTTCTAACACAGATTAAACTTTTGCTGAGTATGAGATTATTATTCCCCTAATGTACGATTTAAAAGCATCGCACATTATATTGGGGTTCGGCTTTTCTCTGTCCTCTATGTTTACATTTGTAATGGTTTTTATTTTTTTATTTACATATTTAAAACATTTCGAGTCTTGAATATGGCCTCTGTTTATTCTCCATATTCTGTCGTTAAGTGTATTTTCTGTTGGTGTAATTAAGCATGATACCGAAGAATTATCAAATATCACAGATATTTTTGAACACAGTAAATTCTTGAGTGCATTTTTCGATAATGTCCATTATTTATGTCCAAGTAGCTACTTTTGTTAGCGCATTTTGTACACAGATCCAAACACTCGTGCAGGTCCATCCGAACGTCGGAAGAAAACTTAAAAAGTTTATATTACAGGTCGAAGAAACTTGTCAAACTAAGTATAGAATCAATCTTTAGGATGTTGTTATCATAAATCTTCAATAAAGTTCCAACCGGAGAATTCCTTTGTCTGTAGAGAAGCAGTCGCTATCATGTGAATTGCGCATGACCAGGACCTGGTTCTTTGCCAGACATCTGACTCATTCAGCTCTCATTCAGCTCGACAACACAGTAGAAGCCTCATTCAAGTTTCTAAAGACGGTTGACATCTAGTGGAAGCCCTAAGAAGTGCAACTTCATTCATATCCCACTGTGTGTTCAATAGGGGCTGGGTTGAAAATCGACCAACCTCAGATTTTCCACTTCCTAGTCACGTTTCATTGTTAGTTTATTGATTTATTGTTTTGTTTTTGCTAAGTTTCACTTTATAATAAATATGTGGAACTCAACATCCGCTGTGCCGGATCCAGCAGAAGAAGACTCCGGCCATGGAGCAGGACTGGACGTCGTGTTTGGACTGGACATGGCCGGATCCACGGGGTGAGCGGGTTCTTCGTCCCGCACCAGAGCCGCCACCGATGCTGGCGTATCTGCGAGCTGAGTGGGTACTTCGTCCCGCACCAGAGCCGCCACCGACACTAATCACCCCCCCTACCCTCCCCATTTGGTTTCAGGTTTTGCGTCCGGAGTCCACACCTTTGGGGGGCCTGACCATAGAGAGCCTTTGTTTCTCTATGGTGTAATAGGTCAGGGCATGACTGGGGGGTATTCTAGTTTATTATTTCTATGTGGGGTTCTAGTTCATTTTTTCTATGTTGGTAATTTGTATGATTCCCAAATAGAGGCAGCTGGTAATCGTTGTCTCTAATTGGGGATCATATTTAGATAGCATTTTTCCCATCTGTGTTTGTGGAATATTATTTTGTGTTTTGTGCATGTGCACAACGTAGTCACATTTCGTTGTTAGTTTATTGATTTATTGTTTTGTTTTTGGTAAGTTTCCCTTTATAATAAATATGTGGAACTCAACATCCGCTGCGCCTTGGTCCGTCTCTCCACACGAACGTGACAGGTAGTTAGAGGTCGCTTTGTGAGCCAATGCTAACTAGTGTTAGTGCAATGGCTGGAAGTCTATAGGTATGTGCTAACATGCTATAAACATGCTATGAAATATGTACAATATTAACAGAGCTCTCTGCCTAGGCTACCTCATGGTGTCATGGTAACCACGAAACCAATATATTCAGTACCAGTCAAAGGTTTGGAAACACCTACCTCTTCCGGGGTTTTCCTTTATTGAACTATTTTCTACATTGTAGAATAATAGTGATGACATCAAAACTATGAAATAACACATATGGAATCATGTAGTAACCAAAAAAGTGTTAAACAAATCAAAATATATTTGAGACTCTTCAAAGTCGCCACCCTTTCCCTTGATGACAGCTTTACACACTCTTGACACTCTCTCAACCAGAACCAAGGAGTTCCCACATATGCTGAGCATTTATTAGACACCCAGTGATGATTTAACAATGAAAAGACTCCTTGGGGGCTTTAAGAAGTGACCATTTCAGCAACAAGTCTGACTGTTGTTCAGATAGTATTGGTTGACTGATACTGAACCCAAAACATGACCAATTAATAATTTATTCCAGATCATAAAGTTAGTACATCATTCCTGAGTCGACCTATTAGAATAAAGGTCAAGCCAAAACATAATACATTAGCCATTGTGACATCACTGCTGTACAATTCACTTCCTCCCAAACTTTTTAGCGCTGTGACCCACCTAAAGCTTTGGGAGTCTCTCATGACTCAACATGTCAACACAACCACTGCCATAATGCCATACTGTCTAATGTGCAACAACAACAATGTTTCTAGGCAGGACTGGACTATAACCAGCGGGTCCCCTTCCACCATTTGTGAAACGGTGAAGTAAGCACTGGAGAGCTATATTTACCATTGTAAATGGTTAAAAAAAACAGACTGAAACAGTGAGGGACTTCCTGGTATTGTCCTCAAAATATATATATTTTTTTCCATTTTCCATTGTGTGCCCTTATGAACACTGCCCTGATCTGAAGGGATTAGAGAAGTGAAAGCAACATGGCTGAGATCCAGCTTGTTTCAGAGGCCAGGAAAGGAAGATTGGCATAGACAAACCTTGACAGATATTGATCTGCAGTGTCATGAGTAGTTAAGTATGCCTACTACACCCAAGTTTATTTTAATAACACTACATCAAACACCAGAAGGTTTAAATGAAATTTGCTGCAATGGATAATTGGGCAAATATCAACTTAAAGTCTGCATAGAAAAAAATTAAGGACTATGAATGAATGAAACAAACAATAAAATAAGATGTTCATCATTATCTTAATATATTACACTATAGTGCCTATATGAACCATTAATATAGATATTAAGATCTTACTTTAAATAAATATTGGATATTTTTGTCACTCATTGGATGCAGCCACAAAGACTGCCATAGCTTCAGGACAATAGCCTACAATGTTTTTTCTTACCCATTGAGCTACTGTGTGGGCATGCATTCTTGCTCAATGACCACAGAGGGGCAGTACATGATTTGTCTTTAATACCATGGCGATAAGCTAGCTTTGAAATAGATTTGATTTCCCAGTACAAGCTGTAGGCCAATTTTGGGGGGATAATACCACAGACGGAGGGGGAAGTCAGTTATAAGCAAAGCCATAAATGGCATATTTTCAAACCATTTTGCGAATTAACTAACTAGAGCTGTTGTAACTAGCCATTACAATGAAAAGGCTAATGGGCCTACTGCTTATCTACATGATATTCGGTTTACCTATGTTTACCAATCGATTGTTATCCCGTTGGATGATTAATGTGGACTACTTTCCCTGGAGTATTTGACAGAGTAATTGGAAAAGACGTTTAAGGTGTGGGTGGTGCTCTCCAGCAAGCACCAACTCAGTTAAACCAGTTCCGGTGCAAGAGCCACAGACCACAAATAAAACGTCCCACAATTCCACTCTAACGCTTTTCCATTTCACTCACTCACACCAAGTCCCTCCACACACAAACTCTCCTCTGTTTCCTATAGGCCTTCTACGCCATAATATTAACACAACTTTAAACTGCTCTGTAGCTCATCCCAAGCAAGGTGAGAGAGGGTTAAGTGCACTGGCGCCAAATCTTATGATAAGCCCAGGCGGGCGTGTCCCTATCATCACATGGCACATCATTTTGAAGCATGTAAACAGATAGGAAGAGGCAAAGCGAGTGTTTACTCCTCCCAACATCTTTCCATGAAAATAAGACCATGAAGTAAAACATTTTTGTATGAAGGTCAGTCAGCCAGTGTCGAATTTGATCAACAAAAAAATGTAGTTGCTAATTTGCTACCTGAGACTTATTTGATCGAATAGACGTTTCATCGTGGTTATTAGGTTGTTGTGAATGTGCTGATTTAAAGTGGAAGCACCGGGTATTTCGGAAACTAAAAAAAGAATAGGACTTTATCTCAGAGTTGTTTGTACCTGTTGTTCACATGCGTATCTGCCCTCTCATTGGCTGAATAGTCCCACCTTATCTCGCATCCTCCCCCACTTACATCAAACAGCACAGTGCTTCCATCTTTGAGGACATTTATTTCCATTGTTAGAGCGGTCACTCAACAATCTTGTCAATATAATATATAATCTGTGGTGTAACAGCGTGTACCATGGTCTATAGGGGCTATATCATGAGTAAACATATTGTTACTTTTACAGTGTTATTTGGTTGTTAATTTGATTCGTTCTGACATTTCTTGATTCCTTGTTTTTTTAAAAATGTATTATTGTGTACTTTGGCATGTAATGCATTGTTAGGAGCTAGTAACATAAGCATGTTACTGCACCCGCTACAACATCTGCTAAGCTGTGTATGTGACCAATAAATGTGTATTTGATTTGATATGCACACCGTGCTATGCTCAACCTCAATTTGGAGACACCCCCATAGATTTGTAGAGACAGATTCACCTCGGTAATTAGGCATATGCTCCTCAATGCAGACATAGGCTACATGTTGTGCGTCAGTGCACACGTCACATCCTATCCTCACATGGGGAGAACGCGCGACTGAGAACTGGTGTGTGTGTGTGTGTGTGTGTGTGTGTGTGTGTGTGTGTGTGTGTGTGTGTGTGTGTGTGTGTGTGTGTGTGTGTGTGTGCATGTGTGTGCATGCGTGTGCATGCGTGTGTGCGTGCGTGCGTGTGTGTGATGTGGCAACCCACTCAGCACGGACAGACACTGACGTCTTTTGGACGTCTTTTTTGTTGTTTATGTTTGGTTCAGATTTTGTCCCGTCCTGTACTGAACTATACTGTAATCTACTGTATTCTACTCAACTGAATTAAACTACTGTGTAGCACTGTACTGTAATGTGCTCTACTCTACTGAATAAAACTCTACTGTCCTGTAACATACCATCAGTGCATTCAACTAATGTATTGAAACAACAACTTATCGCAGTCATAGCAAGAAAAAAATATTTAAGTAACCGTTACTGATAATGTTATTGTAGTTGAAGTGGTCTGTTAGTTAATTCTGTAGGTTGGACCACTTTGAACATCATCACTGACAGTTTTAAAGCTTTTAAAAAAGCTTACATAAGTGCATGTGACAGATGGGAGCTATAATAAATATGCTATGTTGCAATCTTCATTTGGCTCCTCTTTCCTATATTAAATAGATTGAACAATATTTATTTTGATATAATGCTTACTTAATTGAAAATGTACAGTGACTTCAGAAAGCATTCACACCCCTTGAGTTTTTCCAAATTTAGCTGTTTTACAGCCTGAATTTAAAATGAATAAAATTGCGTCTTTTTTTGGTCACTGGCCTACACACAATACCCCATAATGTCATTGGAACTTTGTTTCTTTACATTTTTTTACAAATGAATAAAAAATGAAAAGCTGAAATGTCTTGAGTCATTAAGTTCAACCCCTTTGTTAAGGCAAGCCTAAATAAGTTCAGGAGTACACATTTCCTTAGTCACATAATAAGTTGCATGGACTCACTCTGTGTGCAATAATAGTGTTTAACATGATTTTTGAATGACTACCTCATCTCTGTACCCCACACATACAATTATCTGTAAGGTCGCTCAGTCGAGCAGTGAATTTCAAACACAGATTCGACCAAAAAGACCAGGGAGGTTTTCAAATGCCTCATAAAGAAGGGCACCCAAATGGGTAAAAATAAATCAAATCAGACATTGAATAACTATTTGACACAGTGAAAAGAAGGAATCCTGTACAGAATACAAATATTCCAAAACATGGATCCTGTTTGCAATAAGGCACTAAAGTAATACAGCAAAATAAATTGCAAAGCTATTCACTTTTTGTCCTGAATACAAAGTTTTTATGGGGGGGCAAATCCAATACAACACATTACTGAGTACCACTCTCCATATTTTCAAGCATATTGGTGGCTGCATCAGGTTATGGGTATGCTTGTAATCTTTAAGGATTGGGGAGTTTTCAGGATACAAAGAAATGGAATGGAGCTAAGCACAGGCAAACTCCTAGAGGAAAATGTGGTTCAGTCTGCTTTCCACCAGACACTGGGAGATGAATTCACCTTTCAGCAGGACAATAACCTAAAACACAAGGCCAAATCTACACTGGAGTTGCTTACCAAGCAGACAGCGAATGGCCGAGTTACAATTTTGACTTAAATCTACTTTAAAATCTATGGCAAATCCTGAAAATTGTTGTCTAGCGATGATCAACAACCAATTTGACAGAGCTTGATGAATTCTGAAAATAATAATAGGCAAATGTTGCAGAACCCAGGTGTGGACAGCTCTTAGACATACACAGAAAGACTCACATCTGTAATTGCTGCCAAAGGTGCTTCTACAAAGTGTTGAATCAGGGGTGTGAATACTTATATAAATGTGACATTTCTGTATTTAATTTTCAATAAATTTGCAAACATTTCTAAAATCGCGTTTTCGCGCGTTTTCATGGGAATTGTGTATAGATGAGAGACAGAAATATGTAATCCATTTTGAATTCAGGGTGTAACACAACAAAATATGAACAAAGTCAAGGGGTGAATACGTTCTGAAGGCACTGTATGTATAATGGACATTTGACCATACAGTCAATTACCCAAAAATATATATCTTCAACATCTGTAGGCTAAATTACCTCTTTTCAGTTTCATTCAGAGCCGAAAATACATATTTTTAACGTTTAATTTAGAACCTTAAATTAACTTAGCTTTTAGATGTATTTTCAATGTCCCTCCATTACAGATGACATGTTATTGATTCACTACATGCCGGCTGAAATATTTATGGTTATGAAATGGAGCATAATGATTTAATAAGGTGATGGAGGCTGGTACACGGCGACTAAAGAGGGAATGATTGGTGACTGAGAGTAGTGCCCTTATACCCCGCTGTGCCAGTGGGATAAGTCAAATGTCATTGAAGCAGATGCACACCTGCGTTGTCATTTTGTTTTTTAATTAACACATGATTTTCTATTCGAATACACTCTGGCTGTAAACCTAGCCCCGTATTTCTCATGCCCGATGTTATGCTATTTGTCCATTATAGCCTACAAGGACACCAACGCATCTCGTCCGACCGAGACACTTCTAAACACAAGACCGCCGGTGAATGACGGGGAGGAGAGCCCTTTAACCCCTGGCCATCTGGAACAATCAGCGTGGAATCGGAACTAAAACAATAGCTGGAGGGCGTATTCTTGACGGCGATCTATAACATGCTGTATGTTTTGATGTTGGTTGGCCTACCCGCGCCGCCTCCTCAGTGCACTGCTTGAACAACGCAACAATAAACGGTGTGCGTTTTCAGCTCCGTCGTCTCTGTTCATTATCTATTCATCCACGGCTCTGCCTCTGGCAGACCTGCACAGGACATAGGGTTTTGTGTGGAATTATAAGTGCCAGTGTCATCTGACTGAGAGAGAGAGAGAGAGAGAGAGAGAGAGAGAGAGAGAGAGAGAGAGAGAGAGAGAGAGAGAGAGAGAGAGAGAGAGAGAGAGAATCCTTGGCATACACACACGTCGGTGTCTCAATGTGAATTTGAGTGACTGGCTGGATTCTTGTGTAGACGATCGGAACGGATAAACCCATTTTCAGCATCTCACCCATTTGCGCTGAGAGCGGCTGGTGCCTGCTCGTCTGGATTGAGGATTTGACAGCGTCTCTTTCTGCTGGAGCTTGGCTTATCCAAGCCGTCCCTGGTCGGGCATGGAGGGAGCCGAGATGAGCGCCTTTCGGAGGGGTAGTGGGGTATTTCTGTTCGGGTTGTGTTGCGTACTAATGGGACTGTGGAGGCTCGGGGCCGCCTGCCCCGCGTCCTGCTCCTGCAGCGGGACCAGGATCGCCTGTGTGGACCAGGAGCGGGGTATCATGGCTTTTCCCGTGTTGCAGTCGGAGCTGGAGATGGACAACATTACCGACATGTGAGTCACAGTCCATGATCCATCACCGGACCCAACATACAGGCCTCGGCCTATGACAGATGTGTCTTCCACGAAACGAGTGCCTTTTGAGTCACTTTGATATTTTAAGTAGCAATTGTGCACCAATATTGAATCGTAAAAGCCTATTATATTAATTCAATTGTCCTTTAATATAGACCACATGAGAATGCAATACATCTGAATTGTGACATGACTCTATGACTTCTAGGAAGATTTGTATCCACATAATCCCAACATTTCTAAAACATGTCATCATCGTTGTAAAGCTCTAGTTATGCTGTTTCTCTGACAGTCATTTCTGAAGATTATTATGTGATTCATTTACACCTGTCCCTCATTTTAAGGTAAACCCTATTAAATGAACTGAACTCTCATTTTAATGTCGTGAAACTGTTCCTTTGTAATACATCCTATAGTCAAACCACAGTGTAAAAGCAGGTGAGCTAGTTCTACTCTTCTTTTTGGCCACGTTCTGGTGTTTTGTGAACATGTGCTTTTTATGACAGAATGTTACAAGGAGGGGAAATCCAACGTTTAAAAAAAATCAGGTTACACTATTCAAAAGGCACACAATTGGTGAAAAGACCAGACATAACCTTCCCAATCGGCACACGATAAAGAGGTGAAAAAAAGCCTATGCGTTTTAGGCTATCAAGGAGTAGAATTGAAGGTTCAATCGAATGGCCAATTCTCAGTCAAAAGTTGGGCTATTTGAATTGGCTAATAAAATTGATTTTATATTTTTGCAGCAGTGATGTTAGGAAAATAAATGTGTGTGTGTGTGTGAGAGAGAGAGAGAGTGAGAGAGAGAGAGAGAGAGAGAGAGAGAGAGAGTGTGTGTGTGTGTGTGTGTGTGTGTGTGTGTGCGGGTACACGCGCTCGAGTGTGTATGTCAGTGTGAGAGCGGTGGGGACTACTGAACCGCGAGGGAGACTGTTGTGGTGCTATCGGTACCGATCGACGCTCCACGGTGGCTCCGGGAAGAGGTGTAGTCCTAATCCCGCAAATATTTGCAAGGACAATGGGCCCGAAAACCTACAATTATATATTCAGATTTGTTTAGCATCTATTTTGAAAAAAAAAATGAATTGGAGTAGACGAAATTAATTTCCACACACGTTTCAGAGCTGAAGACAAACAGAGAATCAAAAGTAGAGCATTTGGAATGCTGAGGACATGATGTGAGCATCTCTTTGTCAAGACCATAGCATACCCTTTGATGCATAGCCTCTATTTCAAAAAAGTTATATATTTTAACTTTATTTAACTAGGCAAGTCAGTTAAGAACAAAGTTTTATTTACAATGACGGCCTACCGGAGAACAGTGGGTTAAATGGCTTGTTCAGGGGCAGAACGACAGATTTTTACCTTGTCAGCTCAACCTTTCGGTTACTGGCCCAACGGCCTAACCTCGCGCTACCTCGCGCTCTACCTCGCGCTCTATTTTAAGGTTACAGTGTAAACATATGCAAAAAACATATACACTTTAAAAAAATGTTTTGTTGATAAAATATTGAATAAATGTATTTATATGGAATAGAGGACTGTTAAAAATGACAAGAAGTTGACGACTGGAGTTAGGGCCTATCCTATATGTCGACAATCATCATTCCATTTGTGAGATTTGTATTTTCAAACTACCTTGACAAAAGTCTTCATCAAAAACACCCATCACGGAAAAACACCTAAACATTCATTGCTTGAAAGGGGCCTTACAGATAATTACATGTAGGGTACAGAGATGAGGTAGTCATTCAAAAAAACTCAAACAGTCTAAGCTTTTGGGGGTGGTTGGGGGGTGTCTACTAACCTGACATATGGAATTGTTTTAAGATGGTCATACCATGGATCATTTAGCTATTTGATTTGGAATTTTAGGACTCCTGTAGGTCAGAAACAAAAGAAGAAACCCGCACACTGCTCTTTAACAAGCTTAAATATCGGCCGTTTCCCCTATAGGTAAAAAAAATCATCAGAAGGAATAAGGTTTTGAAGTGTCTGTCCTACATCTAGGAGATATAACAAAGATCAGGAAATATATATATTTTTTGGACATACAGTGCATTCGGAAATTATTCAGACCCCTTGACTTTTTCCACATTTTCTTACATTACAGCCTAATTCTAAAATGAATTAAATTGTTTTTTTCCCTCATCAATCTAATGACAAAGCATAAACAGGTTTTTATACATTTTTCAAATGTATAAAACATTTAAAAATGAAATATCACATTTACATAAGTATTCAGACCCTTTACTTAGTATTTAGTGATTACAGCCTCGAGTCTTCCTGGGTATGATGCTACGAGCTTGGCACACATGTATTTCTCCCATTCTTCTCTGCAGATCATCTCAAGCTCTGTCAGGTTGGATGGGGAAAGTTGCTGCACAGATATTTTCAGGTCTCTCCAGAGATGTTAGATCAGGTTCAAATCCAAGTGTATGATTATTTATTTAATCAGTTTTAGAATGAGGCTGTAACGTAACAAAACATGCTATCGTACACGTCAATCCAGAGCATCCCAAACATGCTCAATGCCATGGAAGAACTGGAAAGCCATGGAAGAACTGGCACATTTTCAGATTCCAGGAATTGTGTACAGATCCATGTGACATGGGGCCAGTGCATTATCATGCTGAAACATGAGGCGATGGCGGTGGATGAATGGCACAACAATGGGACTCAGGATTTCATCATGGCATCTCTGACCATTCAAATTGCCATTGATAAAATGCAATTGTGTTGGTTGTCTGCAGCTTATGCCTGCCCATACCATAACTGTAACGGCGTTCTTCGTTTGTTGAGAGAGAGTCGGACCGAAATGCAGCGTGGTGGTTAATCATGATCTTTAATAAAGAAAACGGCGATACATGAAATAACTAAATAAATACGAAAACAACAAACGGAACGTGAAACCTAATACAGCCTATCTGGTGAACACTACACAGAGACAGGAACAATCACCCACGAAATACAAAGCGAACTCAGGCTACCTAAATACGGTTCCCAATCAGAGGCAATGAGAAGCACCTGACTCTGATCGAGAACCGCCTCAGGCAGCCAAGCCTACACTCGACACACCCCTAATCAACCACAATCCCAATGCCTACAAAAAAAAACAATACGACAACACAAAAAACCCATGTCACACCCTGGCCTGAACAAATAATTAAAGAAAACACAAAATACTAAGACCAAGGCGTGACAGAACCCCAACCCCAAGGTGCGGACTCCCGGACGCACCTCAAAACCATAGGGAGGGTCCGGGTGGGCGTCTGTCCATGGTGGCGGCTCCGGCTCGGGACGTGGACCCCACTCCAATAATGTCATAGTTCCTCCCTTTCGCGTCCTGGGATAATCCACCCTCGCCGCCAACCATGGCCTAATAGTCCTCACCCAGAACCCCACAGAACTGAGGAGCAGCTCGTGACTGAGGGGCATCTCGGGACTGAGGGACAGCTCGGGACTAAGGGGCAGCTCGGGACTGAGGGGCAGCTCGGGACTGAGGGGCAGCTCGGGACTGAGGCAGCTCGGGACTGAGGGGCAGCTCGGGACTGAGGGGCAGCCCGGAACTGAGGGGCAGCCCGGAACTGAGGGGCAGCCCGGAACTGAGGGGCAGCCCGGAACTGAGGGGAAGCCCAGTACTGAGAGGAAGCCCAGTACTGAGAGGAAGCCCAGTACTGAGAGGAAGCCCAGTACTGAGATGAAGCTCAGGTAGGTAGTAGGCTCCGGTAGATCCTGGCTGGCTGGCGGATCTGGAAGATTCAGGTTGACTGGCGTATCTAGCTGCTCTATGCAGACTGACAGCTCTGACTGCTCCATGCAGGCTGACAGCTCCTTGCAGACTGACCGCTCCCTGCAGACTGGCAGCTCCTTGCAGACTGACAGCTCTGACTGCTCCATGCAGGCTGACAGCTCCTTGCAGACTGATCGCTCCCTGCAGACTGGCAGCTCCTTGCAGACTGACAGCTCTGACTGCTCCATGCAGGCTGACAGCTCCTTGCAGACTGACAGCTCCTTGCAGACTGACAGCTCCTTGCAGACTGGCAGCTCCTTGCAGACTGGCAGCTCCTTGCAGACTGACAGCTCCTTGCAGACTGACAGCTCCTTGCAGACTGACAGCTCCTTGCAGACTGACAGCTCCCTGCAGACTGGCAGCTCCTTGCAGACTGGTAGCTCCTTGCAGACTGACAGCTCTGGCTGCTTCATGCAGACTGACAGCTCCTTGCAGACTGGCAGCTCCTTGCAGACTGACAGCTCCTTGCAGACTGACAGCTCCCTGCAGACTGGCAGCTCCTTGCAGACTGGCAGCTCCTTGCAGACTGGCAGCTCCTTGCAGACTGGCAGCTCTGGCTGCTTCATGCAGACTGACAGCTCTGACTGCTCCATGCAGGCTGACAGCTCCTTGCAGACTGACAGCTCTTTGCAGACTGGCAGCTCCTTGCAGACTGGCAGCTCCTTGCAGAGTGACAGCTATGGCTGCTTCATGCAGACTGACAGCTCTAACTGCTCCATGCAGGCTGACAGCACCCTGCAGACTGGCAGCTCAAGCTGCTTCAAACAGGCAGGAGGCTCCGGCAGCGCAGGAGAGGAGGAAAACGCTGGCTGCGCTGAACAGGCGGGAGACTCCGACAGCGCAGGAGAGGAGGAAAACGCTGGCTGCGCTGAACAGGCGGGAGACTCCGACAGCGCAGGAGGGAAGGAAGGCTCTGGCTGTGCTGAACAGGCGGGAGACTCCGACAGAGCAGGAGAGGCGAGGCGCACTGTAGGCCTGATGCGTGGTGCGGGCACTGGTGATACTGGAGCGAGGACACGCACAGGAAGCCTGGTGCGGGGAGCTGCTACCGGAGGACTGGTGTGTGGAGGTGGCACAGGATGTGCAAGGCTAGGGATGTGCACAGGAGGCCTGGTGCGTGAGGCTGGCACCAACTTCACCAGCCGACTAACACGCACCTCAGGACGAGTATGGAGCGATAACTCAGGTGCCATCAAATCCCCGACACGATCCGTCGGACGAATATGATATCTATAGCACCAAGCTAGCAACTCCCTCATTACTCTCCACTCCACTTTCCCCATTAACTCCTTCACAGTCTCTGCTTCGCTCACCTCTAACACCGGCTCTGGTTCTGGTCTCTTCCTTGGCTCCTCACGAAAAACAAGGAGAGTTGGCTCAGGTCCATCTCCTGACTCAGCCACTCTCCCTCTGAGCCCCCCCCCCAATAAATTTTTGGGGGTGACTCTCGGGTTTCGCTCTCTGCCGCCGTGTCTGTTTCTCCAACTCCATTCTCCTATAGCCTTCCTCGCACTGCTCTAGCGAATCCCATGCGGGCTCAGGCATTCTCTCTGGGTCTGCCGCCCACCTGTCGATTTCTTCCCACGTCGTATACTCCATGCCATTGCTGTCCATAACGTCCTCCTTTCGCTGCTCCTGCTGTCGCTGCCTGTTACCACGCTGCTCGGTCCGTGTGTGGTGGGTGATTCTGTAACGGCGTTCTTCGTTTGTTGAGAGAGAGTCGGACCGAAATGCAGCGTGGTGGTTAATCATGATCTTTAATAAAGAAAACGGCGATACATGAAATAAATAAATAAATACGAAAACAACAAACGGAACGTGAAACCTAATACAGCCTATCTGGTGAACACTACACAGAGACAGGAACAATCATCCACGAAATACAAAGCGAACTGAGGCTACCTAAATACGGTTCCCAATCAGAGGCAACGAGAAGCACCTGACTCTGATCGAGAACCGCCTCAGGCAGCCAAGCCTACACTCGACACACCCCTAATCAACCACAATCCCAATGCCTACAAAAAAAACCAATACGACAACACAAAAAACCCATGTCACACCCTGGCCTGAACAAATAATTAAAGAAAACACAAAATACTAAGACCAAGGCGTGACAGAACCCCCCCCCCCCCAAGGTGCGAACTCCCGGACGCACCTCAAAACCATAGGGAGGGTCCGGGTGGACATCAGCAAACCCCTCGCCTGGTACAGTTGAAACAGGGATTCATCCATGAAGAGCACACTTCTCCAGCATGCCAGTGGCCATCGAAGGTGAGCATTTGAAGTCGGTTACGATGCCGAACTGCAGTCAGGTCAAGAACCTGGTGAGGATGACGAGCATGTGGATGAGGTTCCCTGAGACAGTTTCTGACAGTTTATATAGAAATTATTCAGTTGTGCAAAACCACAGTTGTCCTGTGGCTAGTCTCAGAGGATCTCGCAGGTGAATAAGCCGGGTGTCTTAGGCTAGCATGGTTGCACATGATCTGCGGTTGTGAGGCCGGTTGGACGTACTGCCCAAAAGACATTGGAGGTGGCTTATGGTAGAGAAATGAACATTACATTATCTGTCAACAGCTCTGGTGGACGTTCCTGCAGTCAGCATGCCAATTTCACGCTCCCGCAATACTTGAGACATGTGTGCATTGTGTTGTGTGAAGAATCTGCACATTTTAGCACAGCCTTTTGATGTCCCCAGCACAAGTTTCACCTGTTCAATCATCATGCTGTTTAATCAGCTTCTTGATATGCCAAACCTGTTAAGTGGATGAATGATCTTGACAAATCAGAAATGCCACTAACAAGGATGTAAACAAATTTGTGCCAAAAATCTGAGAGATATACTTTTTTTGTGTTACCTCTGCTGCAGAGGATAAGTTCATTAGAGTTAACTGCACCTCAGATTGTAGCCCAAATAAATGCTTCACAAAGTTCAAGTAACAGACACATCTCAAATTGCTGCAAAGAAACTACTACTAAAGGACCTCAATAAGAAGGAGAGACTTGCTTGGGCCAAGAAACACAAGCAATGGACATTAGTCCGGTGGAAATCTGTCCTTTGGTCTGATGAGTCCAAATTAGAGATTTTTGGTTCCAACCGCTGTGACTTTGTGATCTCCGCGTGTGTGGTTCCCACCGTGAAGCATTGAGAAGCAGGTGTGATGGTGTGGGTGTGCTTTTCTGGTGACACTGTCAGTGATTTATTTAGAATTTAAGGCACACTTAACCAGCATGGCTACCACAGCATTCTGCAGCGATCCACCATCCCATCTGGTTTGCACTTAGTGGGACTTTCATTTGTTTGACCAAGAAGCAGAGTGATGGAGTGCTGCATCAGATGACCTGGCCCCACAATTACCTGACCTCAACCCAATTGAGATGGTTTGGGATGAGTTGGATGACAGTGTGAAGGAAAAGCAGCCAACAAGTGCTCACCATATGTGGGACCTCCTTCAAGACTGTTAGAAAAGCATTCCAGGTAAAGCTGGTTGAGATAATCTCAAGAGAGTGCAAAGCTGTCATCAAGGCAAAGGGTGGCTACTTTGAAAAATCTCAAATCTAAAATACATTTAGATTTGTTTAACACTTTTTTGTTACTACATGATCCCATATGTGTTATTTCATCAATCAATCAAATGTATTTATAAAGCCCTTTTTTCATTAGCATAAATCCAGCCTAAACCCCCAAACAGCAAGCAATGCAGATGTAGAAGCACAGCGGATAGGAAAAACTCATAGAAAGGCAGGAACCTAGGAAGAAACCTAGAGAGGAACCACACTCTGAGGGGTGGCCAGTCCTCTTCTTGCTGTGCTGGGTGGAGATTATACGAGTACATGGCCATTTAAAGCCAGATTGTTCTTCAAGATGTTCAAACGTTCATAGATGACCAGCATGGTCAAATAATAATCACAGTGGTTGTGGAGCGTGCAAGGTCATTACCTCAAGAGTAAATATCAGTTGGCTTTTCATAGACTAGCATTCAGAGGTCTCTACAGCAGGTGCGGTAGAGAGAGAGATAGTAGAAAACAGCAGGTCCCGGACTAATGTCCGGTGAACAGGTCAGGGTTTATTATCCACAGGCAGAACAGGAGCAGCACTACGACCAGGTGGACTGGGGACAGCCAGGAGTCATCAGGCCAGGTAGTCCTCAGGGATGATCTAGGGCTCATGTCCTCCAGGAGGGAGAGAGGGAGAGAGAGAGAATTCGTGGGAGCATACTTAAATTCACACAGGACACCAGATATGACAGGAGAATTACACCAGATATAACAGACTGACCCTAGCCCCCAGCACATACACTATTGCAGCATAGATACTGGAGACTGAGACGGGTGGGTCGGGGAACACTGTGGTCCCGATCGACAATACCCCCAGACAGGGCCAACCAGTCAGGATATAACCCCATCCACAATGCCAAAGCACAGCCCCAGCACCAATAGAGGGATATCAACAGACCACCAACTTACTACCATGAGACAACTTACTACCCACAAAGATCTCCTCCACCACGTGTGCCTGAGGGGGGTGCAAAACCGGACAGGAAGATCACGTCTGTGACTCAACCCACTCAAGTGACGCACCCCTACAAGGGACAGCATGGGAGAGCACTAGTAAGCCAGTGACTCAGCCCCCGTAATAGGGTCAAAGGCAGAGAGGGGAGCCGGCCAGGCAGAGACAGCAAGGGAAGTTCGTCGCGCTAGTGCCTTGCCGTTCACCTTCATACCCCTGGGCTAGACTACACTCAATCATAGGACCTACTGAAGAGATGGGACTTCAGTAATGACTTAAAGGTCGAGACCAAGTCTGCGTCTCTCACAGGGATAGGCAGACCATTCCATAAAAATGGAGCTCTATAGGAGAAAGCCCTGCCTCCAACTGTTTGCTTAGAAATTCTAGGGACAATAAGGAGGCTAGCACTGGAGTAATATGATCAACTTTTTTGGTTCTAGTCAGGATTCTAGCAGCCGTGTTTAGCACTAACTGAAGTTTATTTAGTGCTTTATCCATATAGCCAGAGAGTAGAGCATTGCAGGAGTCTAATCTAGAAGTGACAAAGTATGGATTAGCTTTTCTGCGTACTTTTTGGACAAAAAGTTTCATATTTTTGCAATGTTACGAAGATGTAAAAAAGGTGTCCTTCAAATATTATTGATATGTTCGTCAGAAGAGAAATCAGGGTCCAGAGTAACGCCAAGGTCCTTCACAATTTTATTTGAGACAACTGTACAACCATCAAGATTAATTGTCAGATCCAACTGCAGATCTCTTTGTTTCTTGGGACCTATAGCATCTCTGTTTTGTCCGAGTTTAAAAGTAAAACATTTGCCACCATCCACTTCCTTATGTATGAAACACAGGCTTCCAGGGTAGGCAATTTTGGGGCTTCACCATGTTTCATCGAAATGTACAGCTGTGTGTAGTCCGCATAGCTGTGAAAGTTGACATTGTGTTTCCAAATGACATCCCCAAGAGGTAGAATATATAGAGAAAACAATAGTGGTCCTAAAATGGAACCTTGAGGAACGCTGAAACTTACAATTGATTTGTCAGAGGAATAAACCATCCACAGTGACTTACTGATATCTTTCCAACGGATAAGATCTAAACCAGGCAAGAACTAGTCCTTGTAGACCAATTAGGGTTTCTAATCTCTCCAAAAGAATGTGGTGATCGATGGTGTCAAAAGCAGCTCTAAGGTCTAGGAGAACGAGGACAGATGCCTTGGTCTGACACCATTAAAAGGTAATTTACCACCTTCACAAGTGCAGTCTCAGAAATATGTTCCGGTCTAAACCCAGATTGAAGCATTTTGTATACATTATTTGTCTTCAGGAAGAGACAGTGAGTTCATAGTTTTGATGTCTTCACTATTATTCTACAATGTAGAAAATAGTAAAAAACTAAAGAAAAACCCTTGAATGAGTAGGTGTGTCCAAACGTTTGACTGGTACTGTATATTTTATTTCACCCTTTTTTTTGTGCTCACAAACCTACTTCCATACTTCCATAACATTTTGAAACTGGTACCGGGTCTTAGAACATTGTGGGGGTCATAGAACAAAACGAGTCTCCCCTTTCCATTGTCGGGTCATATTATTTTGTCGCCCAAACTGTTTGGATGCTGTAGTCAGAAGGCACATTCACAGTACCGACTTCAGACGAGTCCCGTGGGGCTTGTTGGGGTCGTGTTAGTTTGTAGGCCAAACCATTTTGGACGCTGCAGACTGATTTTCGGGATGTCTCCTGGTATGACAAACAGCGCTGTAGCTCTGCCACTTTCCACAGCAGATGTGAAAGGCTGACCTAGGCTGATGCAGTGGATTGAGATGCAACTCATACGAACCCCCCCGATGTCTCTAGCTTTTAAAAATTATGTTAATTACGTTGGTCACATGGGTACGTCGATCGACTCTTAAGGATGAATATCTGTTGAAATGTGTATCGGTTGTTCAGTGGGCCTGCTACTTCTGTTAACTAACCTATTTTTCCCAATTTCATTTTTGACAGATATATTGCAAACCAAAGTAGCTTCTCGTCCATCAATGACAAAGACCTGCATTATTACCGGAACCTCACGAATCTGTAAGTCTTTTATGCTATGTGATGTCTTATACTTGCGTTCATGATGGGGCCCAGATTGTCAACTAGTGCAGTATGATCATGTTTTTGTGTGTATTTGCTTTGCAGAACTGTGACTAACAGCCGGCTTACCTATGTATCTCGACTGGCCTTCCAGAACAACCTCAAGCTTCAGTATCTGTGAGTGGCTTCTACAGGCCTACGGCAACATTTATCTCAATGTGAAGGCCAAATTAGAGTTCTTACAAAAATAATTGTTGACTGTCAGACAGACAACCCATTGGGCAAAAACTGTTTGAATTAACATTGTTTCCATTTAATTACAATCAAATCAAATCAAATCAACGTGGAAAACTGATTGGGTTTGAAAAAAGTCATGAAAGTAAGGGAATTTCATGTTTTTTTCACTCAACTTTTAACCTAAATCCAATGACATGGTGGCATGTTTGGTTGATTTCACGTTGAATTCACGTTAGTTAACAACTCAACCAAATGCAAATCAAAACTAGATGTAGAACTGACATCTGTGCCCAGGGGGAGTTGGAAGGGTTGTACAGTTTAGCATTTCTTTTGGATATTTTTTTTCGCATTGTCAATAATGTTAATTCTGATTGACAGGAATTTGAAAGACAACAACCTGTCATCTCTGTCTTGGAGGATATTTCGACATTTAAACATATCAAATCTGTAAGTTGCTTTTTAAATCAACTGTATTCTGTCTAATACTCGTCTGTCTCTGTCTCTGTCTTTCTCTCTCTCTCTTTCTCTCTCTCTCTCTCCCTACCTCTCTCTCCCTTTTTAACTTTCCCCCTCTTTCTTTTATGTACCCCCGATTGACAATGTGTCATCATGGATCCCCCAAAAACATTTGAGTGTGTGTGCGCGGATGTGCTCATCGGTTTGTGCTTATACGTGTGTTTATGTGTGCATGTGTGTGTGTGTGTGTGTTTGTGTCAGTGTCCGTGTGTGTGAATCGACACTCAGCGCTGTGTTTCTGTCTGTGTAGGATTCTTTCAGGGAACCCGCTGCACTGTTCCTGTGAGAACATATGGATGAAGCTGTGGCTGGGAGAGGAGGCCGATGCTCAGGACCTCCAATGTACAGCGGAGGGTGGCGGGAGGAAGCCCCTGACCAGGCTCAAGCCCCCTCACTGCAGTAATGGCCCCACTTGATTTCTTTTTTATTGAAAATGTATCCTTCCCGTCCTGATAATGACCCCCCCCCCCCCCCATCCCCCCCGCCCCCCTCTTATGTCAGAGCGGGCTGATAATAGAGATAATGGCCATAATGGAGAGTGGGCAACGCTGGACTTGGGAGATCCAGTATCAGCAGAGAGAACTTATGTCACGGACAGTCATTCTTTAAAGTGGCTCGCTTGGAACAACATGCCCTCGTTAGTCATACCCAGAGAGTCAACGCCCTTCCAACCCTAAACTCAATCGTTTTCGGGCATTGTTTACTTTACAGGCTTTCCGTAAGAGCTCATATTAAGATTCTAAGACGTAACTCATCTTGAGGTAAGAAAACAGTTAAGGTTGGGTGAAAATGTCCCTTTACTGGGCTTTGCTGAATAAAGGAAGCTGTCCTTAGATTCACATGCTGTATCCTAATGTGAAATTTGCCCATTATGAGTACCCACAAACCAAAGCTGGTCTAGGACCAGTTTCCCCCTTCCACTCAGTAACTCTCACCAGTCTGTATTAACACAAAGGAACCTGGGCCTGTACTAGTGTGCTCTGGGGTACAGAGGAGGCTATATAATGACATTGATAACACTTATTGATCCGGCTGCCCAGCCTCCACTCCATTAGGATGCTATTTTCACCTTCGCCACAGTTACGTGCGGGCCCCTGGAAAGACGGCAGGGGGATCCCGTTGTATGAAGATGACACACGGGAGAGGCCCCACATGTGTACGATGCCGCATGGCTGCCAGCCAGCCAGAAACACTGAGTACCCTGCAACCCCCCTTTCTCTCAGTCATTCTCTCTGTCGTTCCCTGTCACTCTCTCTTGACCATCTCTCTCCCAGGGAATCTCTCTGCCGTTTTCAGTGAATCTCTCTGTTCATCTCTCCCTCTCTCTCTCTCTCTCTCTCTCTCTCTCTCTCTCTCTCTCTCTCTCTCTCTCTCTCTCTATCATCCTGTACTATATGAGCTCCACTGCTCAGTGCTGTAGTTTTCATGTGTTGGATGCAGAGGTTATCTGAGGCCAAGATATACTCTTCACTGCTGCCTGTCAGTATTTATATTGGAGATGTTGATGCTGATAGTTTTACTGGTGTCTAAAACTGGTTTCAACCAGTATACAACCATTGCAACCAGTTTAGCCCACAGGGTGTGTTGTTAAAGATGGACACATTGTAAAGGTATACTGTGCCAGCTGGCAGTGCTTGTAAGAGAGTTGCATAAGATGGTAAGGGCTGATATTGCGCTCTGAGTGCTGAAATTAATAGTTTTCTGGGTTTTAGAATGATTGAGAGGGTTGACATGCTGTTAAGAGTCTTGGCGACGTCCCTGAGTGGAGATAAGAGATCTGTCCATTTCATCAGCCAGGACTTTCGACAGACATTAGCCCTTTTTCGCCAGACGCTCCCATGCCATTGACCATGTCTAAGAGGCAGCCAAGTTTCTGATTGGACACATAGTCAGGTCACAGTCAGGTCACAGTCCCCTCCCCTCCCCTCCAACGTCTGTTGTGTTGTTGTCTCCCTTTAGAGAGGCTCCAGACAGTGTCCAATCGATTTTATCGGAGTTGCGAGACACATGGAGTTGTAATCTGTGTGTGACCACTGCCGTGTTTGTGCTGTGATTTTTAACTAAGATGGCATTGAATCTCCCCTTCGTTGTCGTTGGCAGTGGTTCCCATGGCGACTCTGAGCCCGTCCAAGGTGATGGTGCAGGAGGGTGCTGATGTGGTGCTGACATGCAACACCTCCGGAGAGCCCTCTCCTGAGCTCATCTGGAAAATGACCCCACTCATCTCCTACTATGAGGTCAGTCACCACGCCACCCCCCCACCAGAAAGCCCATGGCCCCGGCTCAAATTGGTCTCGGGTCAAAAGTAGTGCACTATATAGGGAATAGGGTACCATTTTAGACACAGCCATGAGTCGGGCCAGGAGTTTTACTGACCACATGACCTGACCAAGAAACTGATTTTTTCATGGTCAAGTAAAACTCCTGGCCCTACCCATCAGCAGGTGCAAAAAGAAGTGTTTCATGGTCAAGTAAAACTCCTGGCCCTACCCATCAGCAGGTGCAACAATAAGTGTTATTTATTTCAAGCTGGAATCTTTAATGGTGAAACTGCCACGTCTGTTTGCGACATTACAACAGCAAATAAGTTACTGCAAACAATGAACACTGTTATTTCCCCTCTGTCATCATTGCAAACGCGATAGAACAACAGAAATGCACTGCAATTTTCTTTGTACCACGTTGTGCGACGCTCCTCACCTCCGCTTCATCAACTAAAAATAAATGACAACGGCGGTGGTGCTGTTTTCCCTACTGCAGATTCCATCTTTAACAGTAAAGTTGATGAGAAGACTGGATCCAAAATATGCAAAAATGCAGAAAAATGCAGAAAATTATTTCACAAAAATAATTAACTTGAAAAACAAACTTACAGTGCCTTGCGAAAGTATTCGGCCCCCTTGAACTTTGCGACCTTTTGCCACATTTCAGGCTTCAAACATAAAGATATAAAACTGTATTTCTTTTGTGAAGAATCAACAACAAGTGGGACACAATCATGAAGTGGAACGACATTTATTGGATATTTCAAACCTTTTTTAACAAATCAAAAACTGAAAAATTGGGCGTGCAAAATTATTCAGCCCCCTTAAGTTAATACTTTGTAGCGCCACCTTTTGCTGCGATTACAGCTGTAAGTCGCTTGGGGTATGTCTCTATCAGTTTTGCACATCGAGAGATATACATTTTTTCCCATTCCTCCTTGCAAAATAGCTCGAGAGGTTGGATGGAGAGCATTTGTGAACAGCAGTTTTCAGTTCTTTCCACAGATTCTCGATTGGATTCAGGTCTGGACTTTGACTTGGCCATTCTAACACCTGGATATGTTTATTTTTGAACCATTCCATTGTAGATTTTGCTTTATGTTTTGGATCATTGTCTTGTTGGAAGACAAATCTCCGTCCCAGTCTCAGGTCTTTTGCAGACTCCATCAGGTTTTCTTCCAGAATGGTCCTGTATTTGGCTCCATCCATCTTCCCATCAATTTTAACCATCTTCCCTGTCCCTGCTGAAGAAAAGCAGGCCCAAACCATGATGCTGCCACCACCATGTTTGACTGACAGTGGGGATGGTGAATTCAGGGTGATGCGCTGTGTTGCTTTTACGCCAAACATAACATTTTGCATTGTTGACATAAAGTTTAATTTTGGTTTCATCTGACCAGAGCACCTTCTTCCACATGTTTGGTGTGTCTCCCAGGTGGCTCTCTGATCAGTCTTCTCCTTGTATGAGCTGAAAGTTTAGAGGGACGGCCAGGTCTTGGTAGATTTGCAGTGGTCTGATACTCCTTCCATTTCAATATTATCGCTTGCACAGTGCTCCTTGGGATGTTTAAAGCTTGGGAAATCTTTTGTATCCAAATCCGGCTTTAAACTTCTTCACAACAGTATCTCGGACCTGCCTGGTGTGTTCCTTGTTCTTCATGATGCTCTCTGTGCTTTTAACGGACCTCTGAGACTATCACAGTGCAGGTGCATTTATACGGAGACTTGATTACACACAGGTGGATTGTATTTATCATCATTAGTCATTTAGGTCAACATTGGATCATTCAGAGATCCTCACTGAACTTCTGGAGAGAGTTTGCTGCACTGAAAGTAAAGGGGCTGAATAATTTTGCACGCCCAATTTTTCAGTTTTTGATTTGTTAAAAAAGGTTTGAAATATCCAATAAATGTTGTTCCACTTCATGATTGTGTCCCACTTGTTGTTGATTCTTCACAAAAAAAATACAGTTTTATATCTTTATGTTTGAAGCCTGAAATGTGGCAAAAGGTCGCAAAGTTCAAGGGGGCCGAATACTTTCGCAAGGCACTGTACTTGGCCAATAGCAAAATTACCTCAAGTTGAGGAGGACTAAGGCAAACCGTCTCAAACACAGGGCAAAACGTCTCAAACACAGGGCAAAAGGCCTATAAACTCACAAACGTGAGTATATGGCAGAGCTATAGCAACAGCGTGTTACCTAGACAAGCAGCTGAATGAGGTGAACAAGGGTCCTAGCTCATCTGGCATGTTGCAGATCTTTTAACACCACGGATTTTAACACCAATTATTCACTAGTATTGGCCTATAATGGTACTTGCTAATCTAGCTGTGTAACACCATTTGTTTAGCATAGGTTCTCATACAGAAGAGACGGCACGATGTCAAAGAATTAACAACTACTAGGGAAGGATATCTGTTTATAAATGGTAAAGCATGATCTTACAATATCACTAACAACCACCAACAGGTATTGTGTTTGCGAAAGAAATGACTGTTGATGTGTTAAAGCATTGGTCATGTGGGTGAGATGGGTACCTGACTCACTGTGTCTCTGTGTGTTCTTCTGCAGATTGAGACGTCGGGCCAAGTGTCTGAGCTCCATCTCTATAACCTCTCCTCCCTGGACAACAACTGTAAGATCACCTGCAGTGCTGGGAACATTGTGGGCGAGAATGAGTCCACAGTCCTCCTCAACATCCTCTGTGAGTTCCAAACATGACTCACATCTCTAGACAAGAGGGGGAAAGGATGAGAATAACACCTGCTGTAACTCGTTCCCCCTTCTTTTCTCCCCGTTATGGCTTCTCCTTCTATCTGTCTCACTCATTCATTCATTCACTCACTCGCTCACTCACTCCCTCACCCCCTAACTCACTCTCTCTCTCTCTCTCTCTCTCTCAGTTCCCCCTAACATCAGTAAGTTGAGTGATGCCTACCAGGACCACCACTGGTGCATCCCATTCAGTATGTCTGGGAACCCAAAGCCCGAGCTCCGCTGGCTGTTAGACGGGGAGCCGGTCATTGAGGGACCCTACATCATGACCATGATCCATGACTTCTCTGAGAGGGAGTACCACGGCTGCCTGCAGCTGGATAGCCCCACACACATCAACAACGGACCGTACACCCTGCTGGCCAGCAACAAGTACGGACAGGACCGCAAGACCGTCAATGCCCACTTCATGCACAACCCCTTTGAGGGAGGTATGTGTTGTGTAGTGTAACCACTCTCTGAATCCCAATTAAACCCCTATCCCACTTGTGTCATTCTGAGAGGTTTGGATAGTCTGCAATATGGCAACAACTCCACCTGGCCTATCAAATGTTAAGATGGAGCTACAGTATTACCATATTGTTTACATCTATCTCCAATCCTCTCAGATCTACTGAAGTTATTAGGGGGAGTGGCTAGGGGTCAAATTGCACATATGACGCGTGTCAAACGGAATTCCTAGAGAGCCGTGTGTCTGCACATAACTGTAATTATACTGAAAAAAATGTAAATGCAACAAAATATAAGATCCCAGAAATGTAACATATGCACAAAAAGCATATTTCTCTCAAATTCTGTGCACAAATTTGTTTACATCCATGTTAGTGAGCATTTCTCCTTTGCCAAGATAATCCATCAAGCTGACATGTGTGGCATATCAAGAAGCTGATTAAACAGCATACTAATTACACAGGTGCACCTTGTGCTGGGGACTATAAAAGGCCACTCTAAAATGTGCAGTTTTGTCACACAACAGAATGCCACAGATGTCTCAAGTTTTGAAGGTGTGTTCAATTGGCATGCTGATTGAAGGAAATTCCACCAGAGCTGTTGCCAGAGAATGTAATGTTCATTTCTCTACCATAAGCCGCCTCCAACGTCGTTGTAGATCATTTTGCAGCACGCGCAACTGGCCTCACAACCGCAGACCATGTGTAACCATGCCAGCCTCCACAGCCTCCACATCTGGCTTCTTCACCTGCGGGATCTGCTGAGACCAGCCACCTGGACAGCTGATGAAACTGAGGATTATTTATGTCTGTAATAAAGCCCTTTTGTGGTGAAAAATGAATTCTGATTGGCTGGGCCTGGCTCCCGAGTGTGTGGGCCTATGCCCTCCCAGGCCCACCCATGGCTGCGACCCTGCCCAGCCAAGTGAAATCCATAGATTAGGGCCCAAGGAATTTATTTCATTTGACTGATTTCCTTATGTGATCGGTAACTCAGTACAATCGTTGAAATTGTTGCATGTTGCGTTATATTTTCAATTGGTGTCCAATTAAGACCTACAGTAGACAAGCAGGTGAGCGGAGTTCTTATCTAATCTATTACCTTTATTGATTAATCAAGTACTTTTTGTATTTTACCCAACAGGAACAGTGACAGAACCTCTTTACTATGGTGAGTTGCTGTTCAAATATTTACATGGAAAATTGACTGTCTAAATTACTGATTGAACTGTTTAGCAATAACCAATGTGCTTTCCTTTTATGATGCCCTGACACCTGAGGATTATTGACTTGAGAAATGCTTTGGAAACTGATTTCTGAGCTTTGCGTTTTGTCTCATAAAGTGTTAGTACTTTCTTTTCTCTTTCCTCTCCTCGTGTCACACTGTCTCTGGGCACCACAGACCCAACTACAGGTATAGTCACTGTCCCTTCACATTACCTATTCACACAGCGGAGCTTTCAAAGCACACAGGCCTATGTCACTCTGACACACTCATAGAGGGACCACTTTACTTGAAAGGGTACCTTCATGAGGACTTCATAACCCAACCCATACATACTGCATTCGTGAACAGCAATGTTTATGCCAACAACCGCAAGCCATAATACAAAATATTCTTATTAAGTCCTTATGTAGGCACCCCTTCAACTAACGTGCTACCCACACGGACAGACATATTTGGTCAACGACTTTTGAAATGAGGGACACTTTAGCATCTGCTGTCTTCTCTTCTCTTCTCTTTGAAAACAGACGACACACCTCTAGATCCACCGGAAGACAGAGTTGCTGTAAGTCACACTCCAAGACACCTCGTTGCGCACTTGTGTTGTGTTTTGTGTTTTGTGTTTTGTGTGAGCCTTAGAACTGTTCTGGGAGCAGTGCTGTTGTGGGAGCTAAACATTTGTGTTTATATCCTATGTTTTAATGTGTTATGTTTCACCGGGACTATTGTTATTAATAGTACCATATAGTGTGTTTATAGTTGACAGTATGTTTAAGTTTTATACATTTATATGTCCTGTTTCTATATGGCTGGTGTCATGTGACTCGGTGCTAGTAGGCTACACGCTGCGGCACAATGTGTTTCAGAGTGAGCAGTGGTGGTCCTAGCTCAACAGCTGTGTCATTCCCTCAGGTGTACGTGGTCGTGGGGATTGCAGCAGTAGCCTTCACGGGTTTCCTCTTGATGCTGGTCATCCTAAAATTCGGGGGGAACTCAAAGTTTGGAATCAAAGGTACAGTAAGTCCCTTTACACAGTAAACTACTGTAACCTATGTCAATCGCTAGCATGGAAAGACCGGGGCTTTCTCTCAAATCTGAAATGGCAGCCTATTGCCTAAATAGTGCACTTCTCTTGGCACTGGCACTGCGTAGGATGTAGGGTGCCATTTGGGATAAAAGCATAGGGTGGGGTCTGAATGGTGGTAAAGAGGTACTCAGATGTTGCTGGTGAATAACATGCATGTGGATGTCAGTGATCCGTCTCAATGTCTCATTGTGTCTTGTTCCACACTAATCATCCCGCAAACCTTTATTGCGCATCCCAAATAGTAAGAAAACAGTGCACTGTGGCCCACCTCTGTCTTTACTGATGCTGTTGTCGTCTAACGCCAGTTGTTGTCCAACTTACCTAAGAGGATTTCGATACTAACCGACATGAGCAGAAACAGTGGAGGGGTCAACTCACTCTCACTCAAATCTCTTAGTTTGTACTAATACTGAACCAAACTGGAAAATGATATGAGGATCAAAGTGTGACTATGGCTTTCTAAAAGCACTTTTGAAAGCACTATCCTGAAATCCTCTCTCTGCAATGGATTGAATCCTGACCTGAGTGTGTATGAGTGTGTGTGTTTTTGATAAGATAGTCTATGTAGGAGTCTGGGAAGACCACAGCTGCCTCAGTATAGGCTGTTATTTCGACACTGATTGGTTTATTGCCCCTCTGAGGGTGACAGGTGTGAAAGAAAGCTGTGTAGGGACAGTGGTGGTGTCTCCTTTCTTCTGCGGAAGTGGAGGATGAGGCGTCGATTGCTCTCCTCTCTCTCAGCGCCTTCCCTCGCAGTGCATACGTGCATACGTGTACAATAAATAAACAGCATAAATGTCTGTCTGCAATTGTGTGCGCGCATGCGCATCTTAGTAGGGAGTTAGCTAGAGTTTCAGCGTCGCCCACACAGATGTGCACCTCGAGTCTCTCGCGCCTCACTACATTTCCTATCCTTTCCTTTCTGATTGTGGAAGTGACACTACTGTCACTCAAAAGCATGATCCACACCAAAAGCAAACACTTTCACTTTTAGACACACACACACACACACACACACACACACACACACACACACACACACACACACACACACACACACACACACACACACACACACACACACACACACACACACACACACACACACACACACACACACACACACA
>NC_034181.2:38053220-38158220 GCF_002021735.2 Oncorhynchus kisutch | reverse complement strand
TGGAACGTTGCAAGAGCATTCCTGTGTCCAGTTTGATGGTTAGGAGAGTATTCCATAAATGACACACCAAACATACACAAAATGTTCTCAGAATATAAGATTTGAATGTTCTAGACACATTTCATTGGAATGTTGCAAGAACATTCCTGTGTATCAGTCGTTAGGATGGTCCCAAAGAATCCCCAAAGTTACACATCACCCCTTGTCTCTGTTGTTGAGCCCATCAAGGCCCTGAATGGTGAACCACGTGGAGGTATTACCCTGTAAAAAGGCCTTCAGACTCATTCTGAAAGAATAGTCATTGTTTTTATTTGCAAAACCCCATCTTGGAACCCTCTGAGTGATCCCACACTATGGGCTGGCATGGAAATACTCAGCTTTGCTTCCAATAATCCAGTATTATCCGTTTTGCCAGTTAACCGTTATATGCAAATTGATATTTTATATTCATAGACATTCAGCAGAGGGGATTTTTTTCCCAGGTAAGATGAAATGTGTCATAGATATCTAGTCACATTTACAATACCCCTAAAACAAATGGAATACACCTGAGTCCGAAAGTTTTTCTTAATGTCCATATGCCCTACCTTACATAGAATACATGATCATTCTATACCAGCTACAATTTTCCCAGGGCATTGAAAAAGCCTGATGCTTCATAGCTTTTGCATATTAATATGGGTTTCATTTGATCGTGTTATGTTTCGAAAGACAGCTGGTCAAGTTAGAGACAGACAGTGGGGAGTATAACAGTGAGCAATAGAAACAGGAAAACGAATGTCACGATGCCCCACAACAGGAGCATAGAGAGGACAGAGGAAACGTAATGTGTCCAGAATACACTGCTATTGTAGCTAGCGGCATCAGAGCTGCAGCCTCACAGGATCAGGGTATGTGGCCCTCATTTAACCAGCTGTTTAAACCCCCAAACCTTTCAGTCAGCCTCTGGCATCCCTCAATGATACAGACAAAACGTAGACGAGAAAAGGCTCCTTCTACCAAACAACAACTGATCCAAGAGTAGCACACAGAGAGGGGGGGGGGTGAAAGAGAAGCCTCTGGGCTTCACTGCAGTCACCTCAAAGTTTACTGGGAAATTGACAAGGCGCTGTTGATGTCTTTCCTATCAAGTTTACAGAAATGTGCTGTAAGTGAGATTGACATCTTATTTTTCACCTCATGCAAAGACATTGTTTTTTGCCTCAACCACTCCATCTTCTGAAAGACATATCGGACATAGCAACACTATCCACACTACATTCCCAGCTTAAAAAACACATAACCCAATGGACTCTGGTGGCCTTTACATGTCTTTAGTAGAACTAACTAACTCTGCCAACATCTTATGCCAGATTGATGGCACTCTAATCATAGTCAACACTGTAAAATGAGAGCTGCGATCAGAAGATAACGTTTCTTTACACAAGATGTACAATCGATCAGGGATATCAGGGAGACACATATATGCCCAGACAGATCCCCAGTCATGCTGCACCAAGCTCTGGTTAAAAAACAAATTAAGTTCCCCGGGTGCCGGGCCTTTTATAGAGCTACCTGCTAATTTAATTAATTACCTGTGTGAAACATTCCGTAGATCGAACCACTTGTTCATAAATACATAAGGAGGTAAGTAAGCAGAATTTAAAAAAAACATTAACAATGAACACACTGCTGGTGTGTCAGTGACACAAACGGAAATGATCACATCTGCCGTGACCGAGCCCCACCGTTGTTTGTCATTGAGATTGAGTTGTAGATAGACAGAAGTGGATGAAGAAGATTAAGATCTTTGAGGGTCAGAACCATTTTAAGGTGTACAGCCTCCACTTAGCCCTCCAGCAATCTAGACGCTCTCCGTTGTTCATTTCCATCCAGTTCTTTCAGGTCTATAGGGATACGTAAAGAAAACACATTGAAAAAGATGTGAAAAAGACATGAGAAAGCTCACTGAAAAAGAGACCCTGGTTTCAGTTGGGATTCCCTGTATGAATAAAGTTTCAACGAAAAAATAAATAAAAGAATTGTCCAGGAAGTAGAGCCCTCAGCCCCTGTTCAAATCTTCACTCTGTACCTCTTCTCTCCCTTTCTAGCCCACAGAGTTCCAAAGAAACCGTGTGCTTGGTCCCCTGCTGTGGCCCTAATACATGTAGATCAGGTGCATCCAGGGGGAGTTGGAGCTGTCTGGACCATCTCGGGTCTTTCATTACATTCAGCCTGGCCACTGTTGCATATGCATAGCCATGGCTATGTACATAAGGTAACTCAAGACTATTAATCAATGCAAGGCCCTGATTGGTCAGCCTGTTCATTTTTATGTTAAGTATTCATTAGTCTGAACTATGTCACCACTCTACCCCACTGCTTCCTCCCTCTCACTTACTTATCTCCCTCTACAATACCTCCTGGGGCAGAACATTGCAACCCTTAGCTCTCCTATTCTAGTCCCTCTCACTCTCTATTCACAGCCAATCTTCTCTGTGCTGCAAAACACTACATATCCACCTCAATCTCCCACTCTCCATTCCCAGACAATCTTCTCTGTCTTCCTCCCTCTAAGATAGCTCACAGGTGCAGAAGATACAAAGCTGAAACATAATTGTTTTCACAGACCTGACAGATGTAGAACGTGCAGTACAGCTTCCATTAGCTCACTTTCAACAGCTGAAAATGTCACAGTGCATCATAATATTTGCAACTGATTCAATTAAAAAAAATTCTGCCTATATTATACATTTAAAGAGTTTAATTCCAAAATGCTATGTATACAGTACATTTTCAGAAATCTCAAAAAGCGTTTTGGAATGAAACTCTTCATTTGCTATTCATATAGTTATTTAATGTCACACACCCAGGTCATAAGCACCATCACAGTGCATGCTTACTCAGATGTGTACTCTGCATGATTTCCTCATGATTAAAATTATAATCAAGACTTTCCCAGAGGTGAAATTTGCCCAGGCCGGTAGCTGTGCTTAATATAGTAACATTTGCATTCCAAAATGTTACATACTCCAAGGAAACATAGCTCTGAGGTGGAATATGCAACTTCAGTGGGGGGGGGGGGGGAGATTGAGTCCATTTCCCTTGCAAAGCCACAAACACATACCAGTTTGCATAATGACACAAATGAGTATGAACATTTTATAGAGCTGGTTCACATGAATATTATGTGCATTCCACATTTTCCTTTTCACACCCATTCAGATTCTTGCTTTCTACACCTTTCTGTCCCTGTGACCACCCCTCTTGTGTTAATTTACACTCTACCTGAGGAAATAGACATTGTGAAAACACCTGCATAAATCCTCCTTGGAGGCTTGGATGTGGATACCATACACACTTGAACCCAAAGTCAGAGGAAAAAACAATATCCTATTCGTACAGTGAGAGGAAGAGCAATTCCATATTTTTTTTTTCAATTTCATCACAGTTTCCTCTTTTAATAATATATAGGTATAGCTTTGAATCTCTTTGTCGATGTTTGTTTTTACATGTATATGCAGCCTATTAATAACTGCTTAATTAAGGATCCGCCCCTTTTTTTCAATTTTTTCCTAAAATGATATACCCAAATCTAACTGCCTGTAGCTCAGGACCTGAAGCAAGGATATGCAAATTCCTGATACCATTTGAAAGGAAATATTTTGACATTTGTGAAAATGTGAAATTAATCTAGAAGAATTACATAAAAGATAATACAAAGAAAAAAACATGATTTTATTTTGTATTTTTTTGTACCATCATCTTTGAAATGCAAGAGAAAGGCCATAATGTATGATTCTAGCCCAGACGCAATTTAGATTTTGGCCACTAGATGGCAGCAGTGTATGTGCAAAGTTTTAGAATGATTCAATGAACCATTGCATTTCTGTTCAAAACGTTGTATCAAGACTGCCCAAATTTGCCTAATTGGTTTATTACTTACATTTTCAAGTTCATAACTGTGCACTCTCCTCAAACAATATCATGGTATTATTTCACTGTAATAGCTACTGAAAATTGGACAGTGCAGTTAGATTTCTGCCAAATCAGGTATGTCTATGTCCTGGGAAATGTTCTTGTTACTTACAACCTCATGCTAATTGCATTAGCCTATGTTAGCTCAACTGTCCCGAGGTCAAGACACCGATCCTGTAGAGGTTTTAAATCAAAAGACAGATATGCCATTGAAGGTAGCAACTCGCATGTCCCACCCACCTGTGGACCTGTCTTTTTCAGACATCTACGGTATTTCCAGTGTTTGAGGAGTGCAAAATCCACTTGTCACTTAAATCTCTCTGAATTGATTTTTCATTTAACTCCTGCGACTTTCATACTCTTGCTGGTGCCTGTCATTTTTTCCCGTTAACATTACGACCGTGGACATTTTTGTAATGACCTGTCAAACACACCCTGGTAATGGCTGAATTGGGTTTAATGAAATATATTGTCTTTCCGTTGCATCTACTGTATAAGAATGCTAAAGCTTAGTCTAGGATTTAACCCACCGTCTCAACACTTGAATCACAGGAAAGAGAAAAAATATAGCTTTTTCTGAAGGGTGTACATTTTTTGTAATAATTTAATACATTTGAAATGTTTACAAATTAGATGCGCTGAAATGAAGGCAACTTCCAAAAATGATTATAGCGACATGTCTGATCTCGCAAACAATGTAAAGTATGTATAGATATGTATAGATGTAATCTAAAGTCAAGCTTGTTGATTTTAATCTGAGGGTATCCTGCAGTTGACAACCTTGTTGAATTATGCCACAGAACGTGACAACAACAGTAATTAATGAGGTAGTCTAGGCTGCGCAGGTGAGTGCCGGTAGGCCTAGACCGAGCACGTATTCAGTGGTTAATTTATTTATATATGAAAATACACCCTGTGTATTTATGCAAATGAGGCAAAATCGAGTGTCTTGTTTGGAGTAGCTTCATCTGTTGTCCAACTGTTGCATTTATTAGAATTGTTTTTAAAACCTTTCAGCAATTTTGATGACCGTTGCTAGTGAATGACAACATGAACAACTTGTGACCTTGATAATATTAAAAGGGGGGAGATCTACAACAACAACAAGAGGCTATGTTTCAGACGTGAAGACCGCAACACTTAACAAGGAAACAAATTTCAGGCGTTTGTATTACGACACGGGCCAGATAGTAGTGTTCAATTTATTACCGTGGAGGATGGGTATCAAAGCAGAGATTGAAATAGATATAGTACTGTAGTGTACATTTTACATTTTTACATTTGAGTCATTTAGCAGGTCTCATCCAGAGCGACTCACAATTAGTGCATTCGTCTTAGCTGGGTGAGAGAACCACGTGTCACAGTCGTAACAAGTGCGTACACACAAACCTACTGCGTGATAGGATTTCAGATCTACTTCAGTCAATATGGAGACTGCTTTAGACAGTCATACATTGTCATCTCATGGTACCACAAACACTTGAACTGCTCACAACCTGCTCCCATCAAATAAATGAAATGTGACAATAATGAACTGTATCATTTTGAGAAAAATGTTGCACTTGGGATTTGATTTCTTCATAGATGTATACTGTGTATAGTTGTTTTTTTAAGTTTGTAAATGTTTGTTTTTAGGTAGCCTAGTGGTTAGAGCAGACAAGGAGAAAATCTGTCATTCTGCCCCTGAACAAGGCAGTTAACCCACTGTTCCTAGGCGTCATTGAAAATAAGAATTTGTTCTTAACTGACTTGCCTAGTTAGATAAAGGTAAAAAAAAAAAAAGACAAAAAAATGGCAGTGTGTACTGTATGCCGGGTGTTATTAACAATGATGTACTGTATATAAACCCTGGATTGCTGATGCTATGTATTGGCCATTAAGAAACTTTAAAGTAATCGATCGGCCATATTGGCACTCCCCATTGGGAGCAGTCCTCCATAGGAATGAATGGAATTCTCCAGTAATTAAATGAATGTTTCAAGGACAGAATTCCATGTATTTATTTATATTTTGTTGTAGTGGGGACAGTAACATTACTAATCAAAAAATATATATATTTTAAGGGAAAAAATTAGCATATTTTGTTATGTTTTATTTGTGTGTTTAGCTCACATAGTGTCATTTAAAAGTATGCATTAAGGTGTCTGTTATAGAATAAATGTGACAAAAACGAATGTCGACGTTAACAAGTGCATTTCCAGCATTTCCAAAATATTTTTTACAATGGTGAGGGAGTTCCAAAATGGAGGCACTGTGGCTTCAATTATACCTTTGCTGTTTAGAACTATACAGTAAAATATATCTCCCTTCACTACTTATTCACCTTCCAACTATATATAGAAAAACGTATCATTAATCAATCTGACAAGGGCAAAAAAAAAACTTCAATACACCTAACATCGAGTGTTCCACACAGGAAATGAAGTTGTTCTGTGACTTTCTACTTCCGGGTTTACTGTACGCGTGTGTGAGTGCGTGCTGCATGCGTGTACGTGCCAGTCGAGGCTGCCGAGGGGAGGACGGATCATAATAATGGCCGGAATGGAGTGAATTAAATGGTATTTGACACATCAGCAGCCTCCACTGGTGTGTGCGTGCGTGTGCGTGCGTGCGTGTGCGTGCACTCACGCGGTCCCTCTGGCGGTCTCCGGCCAGGGCATTCTTTTGCATCGTGTGTTCCGCCTCTCAGACTTGGGGGTCTGATGAGATATTAGAATAGTATGATTAAATGCCTTTCACCTTATAAGCCTGTGTGCCAATGCTTCTGCTTGAGCAATTCTGGGGGGTAATGTTTGGCCAGGCCTTTATCCAGCATTGTTCGTCACAGAAAAAGTATAATATCACGTCTAACCTTTCTGCTGTCTGATACAAGGCTTTGAAAAGTAGAATTTGAGTTGCAGATCATTTTCAGCAACTGTGGATGTAGCACTGCAGGTAGTCTGTTTTCCCCAATGTGTTGGGAACTGTAGCCTACTCTGCACATTGGTATACACATCCTTGGTGAAATGTATAAATAAAAGCAATGTTTGTTATGAACTTTTAGGTTCGGGCACTCATTTTATAGTATGCAGGTAGATTAACAATGGGCAAATCTCAAAATAGACTGTTCGTCATCTAGTCATTTGAGATGCAGACCAAGTGATCAGCTGAGACAAATCAGTTGATGCAGTTTGTATGGCGCTTATTAAAGGTGCGTTCGTAGATTCACTCGGGCAAGTTCAGAGCACTCTGGTTTGAGAGGGCGAGAGTGCAGAATAATTGATGAATTTACGAACATGTCATGCCAGTTTTTATGACAGGTGTCAGTAAGGATCAGCCAAAACATGTAATTAAATTGAAGCCAGTACACAGTTACATTCACTAACCATCTTGATAACATGAAAACAGTCCAACCAGCTCTGCTAGGGTAAGTAAAATGGTCAGAGTGAGCTGTTCCCTTATTTGTGTCTGGAAAGTAGCTATCTAGTTCTTATCTCCCTCTATCTGAATTTACGAAGGGACCATCTGACCATGTTCTGAATTTACGAACGATCCAGAGCGCACTTCGACACCCCAGAGTAAATTTAGGAAAGCAGCCTAGTTTGTGACCAGAGTACATTTGTTTCCATGGCAACCAGGTGAACTGTGTGTGTGTGTGTGTGTGTGTGTGTGTGTGTGTGTGTGTGTGTGTGTGTGTGTGTGTGTGTGTGTGTGCAGACTATTTATTACCTGTGAGTAAAGAGCTGTGCTGTACTCCACTGACCCATTAGCCTACATTAGAACCCAGGTGATAAACGTCAGTGAATTACCAGCCAGTGTTATATAACCCTACTCTGTTCATATGGCCTAATAACCCCCAATTCCACCTGCCACACCCTCTGCAATTTCACAACTGACCAAGGTGAGCAAATACTTTGTTTTGCTAAGTATAGTTATAATCCAACTTTGTCTAACTTGCCACTAATATGTCCACTTTAGATAAACCAAATAAACAAAAGATTAGGATTAACCTCAGGTGGCAGGGAGGTTAAAACAATTTGTAGAGTACTGGCCAACTGCTTTGGTCAAGACAAGCACAGAGGAACTAGCAACAACAAGCCGTATGCAGTGGCGACCCATTATTCAGGGTACCTGTTTTGAGCCCCACCTGTTTAGCTAAAAATAAAATTGTAGTTGATTTTATTATTGTTTCAATGCCTGTTTTGCATGTTATTTTGGCATGAATACGTGTCACATATCAGTTTGCAAACCATGTAAAAACATGGTCCATTTTTGGCTTTCTTGAGTAAGGCAGCTCCAAAATACAGGTGTTTCAGCCTAGCTCAGTGCTTTCAGTGGTGGGGAAGCCAGCGGAAAATACGGAGCATAGGGGTTGGTAAAATTCTCTAGTTGCACCGTGATTGGCTCAGTGCTCTGTCACTCATTGGGACACTACGTCATCGCAAAATCCAAGGGTAGAGCTCAAAAATTCAAGCCCCTTGGGTGCTGCCATAGCGTTACATTAGAAGTGCCTATCAAAGAAGACTCAAGGTCATCGACCACAGATAAAATTACGTCAAATCAGGTTATATCCACCGAAGCTTTGGTTGGACTATGTCAGCATCATACATTCTAAAATCTTAGCTAGCAAGCTAGCAGTCATCATCATGAATCAAGTCGACAATCTACTGGAAAATACTTTTCAATCCTTGTCATATGAACAGAAAGTATAAAGAGAAATTATAGATAAAACGTATCGGTGCTCATCGGCCATTGGACATAAACATTACACAACAAGTTGTAAAACACAAATTCAACAATGAGTGGTTTGGCAGGAATCAGTGGCAAACTGCAAGCACTGCCAAGCAATCACTAGCCTGCTATTCCATGGAGTGGCTGTGTGGTCCAAGTCTGGGTTTAAGGGTCTCTTTTACAAGCTTTAAAGGATAAACATTCAACACCATGGGCCATAAAAGGTTGAATACATAGGCCATGCTATAAATCCAGCATGACTTCTGCCACTGAAAACTAGGAACTGGGAAATCTCAGACTTCAGTGAGTTCAAGACAACTGGGAACTCTGAATAACATGAGCTCTTACAGGGAAAATATGTTTTGAACGGTCATCCAATTTGGAATTCCAAGTCAGGAACTCTGGCCTCTTTCTAGAGCTCCAACCTGAAGATCACTGACTTCATGATTGGCTTGAAAGCAACAGTTGTCTTGAAAGCAACATTAATCCAGAGAATGATAGATTTTGATGCCAAAGTTTGATGATGAAATTTGCCACAAAGGACCACCGCTCCACCTTCCTGATCAAGTGAGCAGTGCACAACAAGGTGAGTCCAAAAATGTATTGTATACTACTGCAAAAAGAATGTAATATGCCAGGGAAATACAGGGCATACAGTATTCAGACCCCTTGATTTATTCGACATTTTGTTACGTAACAGCCTTATTCTAAAATGGATTCAATTGCTTGTATTTTCTCATCAATCCACACACAATACCCCAGAATGACAAGGCAAAAACAGGTTTTTAGAAATGTTTGCACATTTATTAAAAATAAAAACTTAAACGTGACATTTACGTACAGTACCAGTAAAAAGTTTGGACACAACTACTCTTTCCAGGGTTTTTCTTTATTTTGTACTGTTTTCTACATTGTAGAATGCATTTTAATTAACAGGTGTGCCTTTTTAAAGGCTCATAAATACCGCCACAGGAAAGGAAGACCCAGAGTTACTTCTGCTGTACAGGACAAGTTCATTAGAATTACCAGCCTCAGAAATTGCAGCCATAATAAATGTTTGACAGAGTTCAAGTAACAGACATATCTCAATATCAACTGTTCAAAGGAGACTGTTTGAATCAGGCATTCATGGTTCTAATTGCTGCAAAGAAACCACTACTAAAGGACACCAATAATAAGAAGAGACTTGCTAGGGCCAAGAAACAATAGACATTAGCCCAATGGAAATCTGTCCTTTGGTCTGATTAGTCCAAATTTGAGATTTTTGGTTCTAGGCAGTTGCAAAGAAAAAGCCATATCTCACTGTACAATAAAAATAAACAATTTAGATGGGCAAAAGAACACAGACACTGGACAGGGGAACTCTGCCTAGAAGGGCAGCATCCCGGAGTCGCCTCTTTACTGTTGATGTTGAGACTGGTGTTTTGCAGGTACTATTTAATAAAGCTGCCAGTTGAGGACTTGCGAGGCGTCTGTTTCTCAAACTAGACACTCTAATGTACTTGTCCTCTTGCTCAGTTGTGCACCGGGGCCTCTCACTCCTCTTTCTATTCTGCTTAGAGCCGGTTTGCACTGTTCTGTGAAGGGAGTAGTACACAGCGTTGTACGAGATCTTCCGTTTCTTGGCAATTTCTCGCATGGAATAGCCTTCATTTCTCAGAACAAGAATAGACTGACGAGCTTCAGAAGAAACTCCTTTGTTTCTGGCCATTTTGAGCCTTTAATCGAACCCACAAACTAGTCTAAAGAAGTCCAGTTTTATTGCTTCTTTAATCAGTACAACAGTTTTCAGCTGTGCTAACATTATTGCAAAAGGGTTTAATAATGATCAATTAGCCTTTTAAAATGATCAACTTGGATGAGCTAACACAACGTGCCATTGGAACACAGGAGTGATGGGTGCTGATAATGAGCCTCTGTACGCCTATGTAGATATTCCATTAAAAATCTTCAGTTTCCAGCTACAATAGTCATTTACAACATTAACAATGTCTACACTGTATTTCGGATCAATTTCATGTTATTTTAATGGACAAAAAAAAAGTGCTTTTCTTTCAAAAACAAGGACATTTCTAAGTGACTCCAAACTTTTGAATGGTAGTGTATACTATAGCTAAGAAAGTAATACTACATGTATGTTGTGTAGTAAGCTGTTAGTAGCCCATGTGCCTCACCTTAATCATTTGGTCCCTTTCCCCCTCATAAGCCTACTGTTCTGACATGGTGGTGCACATATAGCCTACAGCCTGTTTTAGAGAAATGTAATCATTGAATACTGTAAGAGCTTTCATTTTCTGCTTATTTGCCTCCTTCATTTATCCTACGTTCTGACTTGGTATACGGGGAGAATACTGTAAGAATGGCCCATGTTCTGTGGCTGTACATTTCAAAAGTGCTGAACAAATGGTTATATTGACTACGTCCGTCCTAGCTTGCTCATGAATGTCTTAATCAAACTTACGGATTGCCTCTTATCCGCTTGTCGTCCCCTTATGCTATAGTTTGTGCATCTCAATTGCCAGTAGAAGCCACATTTGTTTAAGCAAGTTAACCATATCAGCTATGTTTCTTTTAAAGGCAGCCTGAATGAACTGTTTCGTTGCCAGAGAAGGCTCCACTTATAGCCAGGTGTAGCAGTGATAAGGATTCACTCCATGGTGCTGAAAAGAAAGCTCTGCTGTTGGGACAGCTTTATGTAGGCCCTAACAGTTTGTGGGCACCGTTTGTCACTGTTATAGTGCAATTGATGTATTGTTTAGTGTTGTATTGTGTTCTGTATAGTGGCTTTGCTTTCATGCATCTCAAAAAAAAATTGGGAGTTTGCCCCACCAAGATTTACATGCTAAAATCGCCACTGGCCATATGTAGAAAGATATACCAACTCAGTGCTTTCATGTAAATGACATCTATTGTATGTATCAGGAGGTAAGACACAAAAGAGATAAACTTTCCACTGATTATAAAAAGTGGTGTATCTTTCTTTTGTTGTTACTCGGATCTACAAAAATATATTCAGTCACTCTTGGAGGGAAATGGAAGTTTAACGAAACCAGTATCTTCCTAATCAGAACCGAACACGTCTTAGCCGTATTCTTCTTGCTGTTAGCTACCTGAGAGGAGTTTAACAACGATCCTTCCGCTCTCTGTTCTACTCTGCTCCTTTAAAACCAATTTAAATCCTCTGAAGTAGTATTTACTCTGCAAGACATATTTCAATATACAATTAACTGGGCTTAATTGTACCACAATGGCTACAACAATAGATTTGGGATCATGTCAACCAAAGGAAATGACACTGCCTGTCTACACCTTCAAAGTCAATAGCAATACGGAATCAAGGCCATTCCAATGTTTCAGCTCTCGTCAGCAGAGAGGATGTACTTCAGAGAGAGCCACTACACAAAGCACCTATCTTCAATTTCAGTCCTCTCATCTGGACAATCTGCACTAAATACAGCAGAAGCAACAGGGTGCCCACGCAATTATCACAGTCTTTGGCCAGTGGCTGCTCATCGATTGGGCTGTGGAGAGTAGAGGAGCATAATTGGTCATGGTGCCCAAGCCCCTGTGGGACATTACTGAAGAGCCACAGACACACAGTTCAATCCTGTTGCTATCATCAGGGAAGGAGTGCAGAGATAAACACGTATTTTTCTCTAAAAAAATAATTCACCTCAGTTTGAAGCTGTGATATCAGCTGAGGAGCGGAAAGGGAATCTTTTGCTGTGTGTTGCCTTGTGCTGAATGAATTCAGGCTCGATGAGAACTGTGGTTTGCTATCTCCTGTATTTGTGTTACTTAGTCTTTTGCCATGAGTGTACATTCAGGGTTGTGGCCATGTTCAAGTCAGTCTCAACCAAGCCTCAAAAACAACTGCCAGAGTTTAGCTTGATAACAATGGTCAAGTAGTGATACTTCAAACCCCATGGGATGGGATTCCCCTGAGAGTGTGTGTGAACCTGGTTTCTACATGGCATCTACTACTAACTAACATCAGTAATTACAGATTGACGGTTTACTCGTCTTTTGTCATTGACTGACATTTTAAATAATTACAGCCAATAAAGAAACTGCATTTTTTTTAGGCAGGATTTAAAAAGACACTGCTATTGTAGTGAAAGCAAGGATTCGATCAACCTTGGAACTTTTTGGGGGTACTTCAAGTCATCCTGAGAAGCTACATACCGCTATAAATGTATCATGAGGGAGGTTGAATGTTACGGAAAGTACAAACAACGCTCTCTATACAATGCCAAATTCAACATGCTTCAAATTTTTGGTGGAAAAAATAAATAAAAAATCATTGGAAAGACAATAGAGAAGATGTCAAGTCAAAGTTTATTGGTCGTGTACACAGATTTGCAGATGTTAGTGCAGGTGCAGTGAAATTCTTGTGTTTTTAGCTCCAATAGTTCAGTAATACCTAGCAATAACACAAAATAAGAAACTATACAGGCATAATCCTGAAAAATAAACATTACAGCGTTCTTCTAAAATGGAATAAATGATTTTTTCACCCTCATCAACCTACGAACAATACCCCATAATAACAAAGCAAAAACTAGCTTTTAGAAATGTTTGATATTTTATTAACAATAAAAAATTAAATATCACATTTACATTAGTATTCGGACCCTTTACTCAGTACTTTGTTGAAGCACCTTTTGCAGCGATTAAAGCCTTTCTTGGGTATGATGCTATAAGCTTGGCACACCTGTATTTCAGGTGTTTCTTCCATTCTTCTCTGCAGATCCTCTCAAGCTCTGTCAGGTTGGATGGGGAGCGTCGCTGCACAACTATTTTCAGGTCTCTCCAGAGATGTTCGTTCGGGTTCAAGTCCGGGCTCAAGTCCACTCAGGGACATTAAGAGACTTGTCTCTCCAGAGATGTTCGTTCGGGTTCAAGTCCGGGCTCAAGTCCACTCAGGGACATTAAGAGACTTGGCCACTCCTGCATTTTCTTGGCTGTGTGCTTAGGGTCATTGTCCTGTTGGATGGTGAACCTTTGCCTCAGTCTGAGGTCCCGATGGCTCGGATCTCTCTGTACTTTGCTTTCCCTCGATCCTGACTAGTCTCCCAGTCCCTACCACTGAAAAACATCCCCATAGCATGATGCTGCCACCACCATGCTTCACCGTAGGGATGGTGCCAGGTTTCCTACAGATGTGACACTTGGCATTCAGCCTAAAGAGTTAAACCTTGGTTTCATCATACCAGAGAATCTTTTTTCTCATGGTCTGAGAGTACTTTAGGTGAATTTTGTCAAACTCAAAGAGGGCTGTCATGTGTCTTTTACTGAGAAGACGCTTCCATCTGGCCACTCCACAATAAAGGCCTGATTGGTGGAGTGCTGCAGAGATGGTTGTCCTTCTGAAAGGTTCTCCCATCTCCACAGAGGAACTCTGTGAACTCAGAGTGACCATTGGATTCTTGGTCACCTCCCTGACCAAGGCCCTTCTCCCTGACCAAGGTTTCTGCTCTGACATGCACTGTCAACTGTGGGACCTTATATAGACAGGTGTGTACCTTTCCAGATCATGTCCAATCAATTCAATTTACCTCAGGTGGACTCCAATTATGATGTAGCAACGTCTCAAGGATGATCAATGGAAACAGGATGCACCTGAGCTCAATTTAGTGTCTCATAGTTAAAGGTCTGAATACTTAGCTATTTCTGTTTTTAATTTGTAATAAATTAGCAGAAATTTATAAAAAACTGTTTTTGCTGCATCATTATGGGGTATTGTGTGTAGATTGTTGAGGACAAAAATGTTTTTAATCCATTTTAGAACAAGGCTGTAACATAACAAAATGTGAAAAAAGTCAAGGGGTCTGGAGACTTTCCAAACGCACTGCAAATATACAATACCGGTCAAAGGTTTTAGAACACCTACTCATTCAAGGGTTTTTCTTTATTTTGACAATTTTCTACATTGTAGAATACTACGAAATAACACATATGGAATCATGTAGTAACCAAAAAAAGTGTTAAACAAATCAAAATAGATTTTATACTTCAGATTCTTCAATTTCATTCTTTATTTGAGATTCTTTACCATAATGAGACAGGTTTCAATTCTATTTATCATAATATATGTTTGTAAACCTACCATTAAAAAGTAACATGATGATTGAGTGTCTACATAGCTGTACCATGATATTTGCATTGCTACTAAGTAAACTTACAATTGGTCCCCACTATTCCACCCGCTAAAACCCATCCTCATCCCGAGTTGGGTTGTATCCCAATGTCCGGCAGACCACCCACGACCCCCCGGATCCCATGGCCCCGGAGGGACCAGGACCCATCCTTCGAAAAGAGCACATAGTGCCACCCATAGCACAGAAGCAGATCAACCGCCAAATGCATTTCCATCGCCCTCACCTTGATTTCTATATATATATATTTTTTTTAAATCTTGTTTATCTTATTTTCTATAATTAGCCATTAATATTTGTGGTAATGTAGGGAGTTTATGCAAATGAATTTTACCTCTCACCAGTCTCACCATTACCAAAACGACATTATGGCAAGCAATTATTATTTTAGCAAACAATTATTTTGACTCATCCTATATTGTTCCTAACATCTTTAACTTCCTTGCAACAGTTGTAGGATACACACACACACACACACAGGGGAGATTTGATTAACCATTGTCATGTCCTAGGTGATGGAGGTCAGATATACAGTTTAAATCGGAAGTTTACATACACTTAGTTTGGAGTCATTAAAACTAATTTTTCAACCACTCCACACATTTCTTGTTAACAAACTATAGTTTTGGCAAGTTGGTTAGAACATCTACTTTGAGCATGACAAAAGTAATTTTTCCAACAATTGTTTACGGACAGATTATTTCACTTATAATTCACTGTATCATAATTCCAGTGGGTCAAACGTTTAAATACACTAAGTTGACTGTGCCTTTAAACAGCTTGGAAAATTCCAGAAAATTATGTCATGGCTTTAGCAGCTTCTGATAAGCTAATTGACATAATTTTACCTGTGGATGTATTTTCAAGGCCTACCTTCAAACTCAGTGCCTCTTGGCTTGACATCATGGGAAAATCAAAATCAATTAACCAAGACCTCAGAAATAAACATGTAGACCTCCAAACAAGTCTGGTTCATCCTTGGGAGCAATTTCCAAACTCCTGAAGGTACCAAGTTCATCTGTACAAAAAATAGTATGCAAGTATAAACACCATGGGACCACACAGCCGTCATACCGCTCAGGAAGGAGACGCGTTCTTTGGTGCGAAAAGTGCAAATCAATTCCAGAACATCAGCAAAGCACCTTGTGAAGATGCTGGAGGAAACAGGTACAAAAGTCTCTATATCCACAGTAAAACGAGTTCTATATCGACATAACCTGAAAGGCCACTCAGCAAGGCAGAAGCCACTGCTCCAAAATCACCAGAAAAAAAGCCAGACTACGGTTTGCAGCTGCACATGGGGACAAAGATCGTACTTTTTGGAGAAATGTCCTCTGGTCTGATGAAACAAAAATAGAACTGTTTGGCCATAATGTTTGGAGGAAAAAGGGGGATGCTTGCAAGCCAATGAACACCATCCCAACCGTGAAGTACGGGGGTGGCAGCATCATGTTGTGGGGGTGCTTTGCTGCAGGAGGGACTGGTGCACTTCACAAAAAAGAGGGCATCATGAGGACGGAAAATGATGTGGATATATTGAAGCAACATCTCAAGACATCAGTCAGGAAGTTAAAGCTTGGTCGCAAATGGGTCTTCCAAATGGACAAAGACAAGCATACTTCCAAAGTTGTGGCAAAATGGCTTAAGGACAACAAAGTCAAGTTATTGGAGTGGCCATCACAAAGCCCTGACCTCAATCCTCTAGAAAATTTGTGGGCAGAACTGAAAAAGCGTGTGCGAGCAAGGAGGCCTACAAATCTGACCCAGTTATACCAGCTCTGTCAAGAGGAATGGGCCAAAATTCACCCAACATATTGTGGGAAGCTTGTGGAAGGCTACCAGAAATGTTTGACCCAAGTTAAACAATTTAAAGGCACTGTTACCAAATACTAATAGTGTATGTAAACTTCTGACCCACTGGGAATGTGATGAAATAAATAAAACCTGACAAATCATTCTCTCTACTATTATTCTGACATTTCACATTCTTAAAATAAAGTGGTGATCCTAACTGACCTAAGACAGGGAATTTTTACTAGGATTAAATGTACTTGGCTAAGGTGTATGTACATTTCCGACTTGTACCCCATTCCCCTGAAACATCCACACATGGTCCCCCTGTTGTGACCATATTCCCAAGCATCTCCATGCAATCAGACCTTTGATTTTGTGCACAATGGCCACAATAATATGCCCTCTCTCTGAATGTCCGAGTGTGACCCCCTCCCCATAGGTTACTGCAGTCAGTGTTGCCAGCACTGCCAGTGCCTGGGTGGGGGCACCCCACCGGAATCCCTACCTGCTAGGTACAAGGTCGTCAAGGTTCTCATTAGCAGCTTTGAGAATTTCCTTGTATATTATGCTCTCCCATCAGGGGGCTCTGGCTTTGCAGGACCAACCCTGCCAGGCAAGCTCCGAATCCTGAGGGGGCGGTGCTGCTCTAGAAGGTCTCTGACCGTATTTTGGCCACATACAGGCAGCTTACAGCAGGCCCATAAAACAGATAGGGACTTCTCCTTAGTATCTGGGTCATTCAGGTGAGTGTCTATGGTATAGGGTTGTGGACCGTTCCCTCAATATAGGACCATAAAAAAATTATTAGATGTATAATTTATTTTAAAATGCTGTTCCACCATGATAGGACAATAATTAAATAAGATGTATAATTCATTATAAAAGGTCTGCACAAATCTGCACAAAATTGAAAGCTCTCTCAAAACCTCTGCTCACAGACATACATTGGTTCTGGGATATGCAACCATTTCCTTTCTCACTCACTTAAAGTCACGTCCGTCGTCAGGGAAATGACCGGACCAAAGTGCAGCGTAGTGAGCGTACATTTCTTTTTATTTTGAATGTCACCAACAAAAAACAAGAAACAACAAAAATGAACGTGAAGCTTACTAGGGCTTTACAGGCCACTAACAAAGACAACTACCCACAAATACAAAAGGGAAAAAGGCTGCCTAAGTATGATTCCCAATCAGAGACAACGATAGACAGCTGTCCCTGATTGAGAACCATACCCAGTCAAAACATAGAAACAGAACCCTAGAAATGAAGAAACTAGACTGCCCACCCTAGTCACACCCTGGCCTACCCAAAATAGAGAATAAAAGCCTCTATATGGCCAGGGCGTGACTGCCACACTTCCCGAAACACCAAAAACACACACCACACCATCCATCTCAATACATCCACACATGCTGTGCCTTCTGTCTGCTGTGTTTTTATCTCCACCATGTTGAATTAGTGCTTTTGTGTTCCAATTAGTTATATTTGAAGATAGATAGAAAGCTATATATTTTTGGGGTATTATTACAATCCATAACATGGCTAGAATTGTGTGTTTCATTGTTTGCCTACATTAGGATTATGTCATTTTTAGAATTGCCATGGAGTAGTCTTTGTGTCTCTGAAAAATTGGTTATCAATATACAGTTTATCGACTACAAGAGCTATGAGTTTCCCCTTAAATCTATTGTCCTTGAAAATTGGTTACAGAACTTTGTGCCGTTCTGCAATTTCCTTTAGGGACTGGTCATTCATGCCTATTTCCGAGCCAGCAAGTCTTTTACCCAGGCTTTTAACCATTATTTTATCTTTAAAGAAAGCAAATTTGGATGTTCATACCTTTGACGGAAGCAATAGATTTGCGTGGGATCTGAAGGGCTATAAGGAGGAACTCTCTAACTACACATTCGGGAACTTCTTCTTCTTTCTCTTGGATACCTGTAAGTACCAGATTCTCTCTAATGGATATAGTCTGTATGTCAAGTAAGGCTTCTCTCAGAACGATGTTCTCCTTTTTAAGTTCATTAAATTTGGTTTAAATCTTATTGACTGTCCCTTTTAGCTCGTTTGTGTCTTTCTCCAATGTTTCAGCTTTTTGGTCACTCATCTCGAGGCTTGCCTTCAACTCTTTTATATCCTTACTGACTAGTTCAAGTATGCCCAGTTGGTCATTTATTGATTTTAACAGATCAATTTTGACCTTTACCATTCCTGGTGGTGAAAATATAAAATTATTTGTGTCTGTAGAAGAGTCTTGTTTTTGTTTTTGAGATAGGTTCCCATGTCTTACTCTCCGCCTGTCAAGCCTGCCCCCGCTCTTCCCCCTGGCTCTCGAGGGCCGCAAGGCTCCCCAGTATTACGCACTCCTGCCACCATCCTTCCCCCGTCACGCGCATCAGCCTTTATTGGACTCACCTGGACTCTATCACCTCTGTCATTACCTCCCCTACATCTGTCTGTTCCCCAGCTCTGTTCCCCGCTTCAGCATGATTGTCATATGTCCTTGTATACCCATGTGCTGAAGCTGTTCCTGTCTTGTTTCATGTCTGTTCCTGATTAAATGTTTGACTCCCCGTACCTGCTTCTCTACTCTAGCGTTGGTCCTTACACGTCATGTCTGTGTGTTGCTTGTTTTCATAATATTTGTCGAAACATTTTGCTAGTCTTATGATTTGTTTTGTGTTGTTATCCAGATTGAAGGTTATTACCCACCAGATTGTGAGGTGCTAATATTTAGTCTAACTTACCTATTTTGAATATTTTGTTTTCATCTTGAGGTGATCTACATTGCTGTGTTCAGTCCACCATCTTGGTTTCTGAGTGCTAGTGCCTAAGATGGACTGCTGTTTCTCTTTGCTTATTTGACCTGTCCTTGCCATAATATGGACTTGGTATTTTACCAAATAGAGCTATCTTCTGTACACCACCCCTAACTTGTCACGACACAACTGATTGGCTCAAACGCATCAAGAAGGAAAGATATTCCACAAATGTACTTTTAAGAAGGCACACCTGTTAATTGAAATACATTCCAGGTGACTGCTGTACCTCATGAAGCTGGTTGAGAGAATGCCAAGAGTGTGCAAAGGCAAAGGGTGGCTATTTCAAGAATCTCAAATATAAAATATATTTAGATTTGTTTAACACTTTTTTGGTTACGACATGATTCCATATGCGTTATTTCATAGTGTTGATATCTTCACTATGATTCTACAGTGTAGAAAATAGCCAAAATAAAGAGAAACCCTTGAATGAGCAGGTGTTCTAAAACTTTTGACCGGTGGTGTATATCTCTCATATATCTCTCATATTTTTTCACACCGAGTGAAAGGAAAATATATAGACTGCAGAATACAGCAGTCTCGATATGTGGCATGGAGCCAAGAACCTGGCCAAGAAAATTAATGCAGTGAGTTTGTACTGAAAAGGTATTACAGTATATATTGTTGGAATTCTTATCATATCTAGACAGCACAGATGAAAGGCCAGGCAGAACTCATCCTGTGGACAACGGAGGTTGTCAACCACAGACTAAAGGCCAGGAAGAACTCATCCTGTGGACGACGGAGGTTGTCAACCACTTTGATAGTGCTGTAAAAGTTGTAAGTCGTAAGTCAGCTTTATCTTGTATGTTTCAGGACGTGTGGAGAGGTGTTGTTCACCATGTGGTGAATGAACACACATGGACACTGGGACAACCACACCAAGGAATGGCTCAAAAAGGGCTCAGGTGGTTATATACTGCTCAAAAAAATAAAGGGAACACTTAAACAACACAATGTAACTCCAAGTCAATCACACTTCTGTGAAATCAAACAGCCCACTTAGGAAGCAACACTGATTGACAATAAATTGCACATGCTGTTGTGCAAATGGAATAGACAACAGGTGGAAATTATAGGCAATTAGCAAGACACCCCCAATAAAGGAGTGGTTCTGCAGGTGGCAACCACAGACCACTTCTCAGTTCCTAAGCTTCCTGGCTGATGTTTTGGTTACTTTTGAATGCTGGCGGTGCTTTCACTCTAGTGGTAGCATTAAACGGAGTCTACAACCCACACGAGTGGCTCAGGTAGTGCAGCTCATACAGAATGGCACATCTTTGCGAGCTGTGGCAAGAAGGTTTGCTGTGTCTGTCAGCGTAGTGTCCAGAGCATGGAGGCGCTACCAGGAGACAGGCCAGTACATCAGGAGACGTGGAGGAGGCCGTAGGAGTGCAACAACCCAGCAACAGGACCGCTACCTCCGCCATTGTGCAAGGAGGAGCAGGAGGAGCACTGCCAGAGCCCTGCGAAATGACCTCCAGCAGGCCACAAATGTGCATGTGTCTGCTCAAACGGTCAGAAACAGACTCCATGAGGGTGGTATGAGGGCCCAACGTCTACAGGTGGGGGTTGTGCTTACAGCCCAACACCATGCAGGACGTTTGGCATTTGCCAGAGAACACCAAGATTGGCAAATTCGCCACTGGCGCCCTGTGCTCTTCACAGATGAAAGCAGGTTCACACTGAGCACATGTGACAGACGTGACAGAGTCTGGAGACGCCGTGGAGAACGTTCTGCTGCCTGCAACATCCTCCAGCATGACCGGTTTGGCGGTGGGTCAGTCATGGTGTGGGGTGGGGTGGCATTTCTTTGGGGGGCCGCACAGCCCTCTATGTGCTCGCCAGAGGTAGCCCGACTGCCATTAGGTACCGAGATGAGATCCTCAGACCCCTTGTGAGACCATATGCTGGTGCGGTTGGCCCTGGGTTCCTTCTAATGCAAGACAATGCTAGACCTCATGTGGCTGGAGTGTGTCAGCAGTTCCTGCAAGAGGAAGACATTGATGCTATGGACTGGCCCGCCCGTTCCCCAGACCTGAATCCAATTGAGCACATCTGGGACATCATGTCTCGCTCCATCCACCAACGCCACATTGCACCACAGACTGTGCAGGAGTTGGCGGATGCTTTAGTCCAGGTCTGGGAGGAGATCCCTCAGGAGATCATCCGCCACCTCATCAGGAGCATGCCCAGGCGTTGTAGGGAGGTCATACAGGCACGTGGAGGCCACACACACTACTGAGCCTCATTTTGACTTGTTTTAAGGACATTACATCAAAGTTGGAATCGCCCTTTTAGTGTGGTTTTCCACTTAAATTTTGAGTGTCACTCCAAATCCAGACCTCCATGGGTTGATAAATTTGAGTTCCATTGATAATTTTTGTGTGATTTTGTTGTCAGCACATTCAAGTATGTAAAGAAAAAAGTATTTAATAAGAATATTTCATTCATTCAGATCTAGGATGTGTTATTTTAGTGTTCCCTGTATTTTTTTGAGCAGTGTATATTCTCTCAAGAATCCTTCCCCCTATTTAGCAGTTGGGTTACAGATAATGGTCTATTATGCATTACTGAAGTTATGTCCTTTGGACCAGCAGAACATGTATACAAATATTGGTCAGAGGAGATGGTTGGGAAACCTTGCATTAGGGTGATGTTTGACATGCACACAGCCAAAGGAGGATATGTGTTTTAAGGCAGTAAATGAGGCTGAATGTTTTGCTGCCAGACAAGGCTCCGCTGATAGCCAGGTGTAACAGTGGTATAGTGCAATTCATGTATTGTTTAGTGTTGTGTTGTGTAGTGGCTTTGCATCCCACATAATTTTTTTTGCCCCACCAAGATTTACATGCTAAAATTCCCACTGTTCTAGCCTATTGAAACAACACAGAGCAGACCATCCCCCTCCCCAGACCCCTTGCTGAACCTTATTTTGATTTAGATTGTGGTCGGTGAATGGGGTGATCATGTGATGACAGTGGGCCTTTAAACAGTTAGTTCAGATTAAATCTATAGAGGTCTTTACACAGCTAGACCCATTGATCCACCTATGCTGCTACATATTACCCAGACCACCTGTCAGCCATAGCTCTATTAAAAAATACCCTCTAATCCACCCATCCCTGTTGTCTTGGGGCTCTACCGGCCTCTAGAGGTGTGTATGTCTGGGCTGACACACGCATCTTTTATTTCTCGTTAGGTGACAAGTGACACAAGGTTCTGGATCATAGGTGTTTTTGATCTGGTAATATCCGGAGTTTCTGTTTTAGCCATTTTTCTTGGGGTAGCTAAGGGTTAACTTGCGTTTGATCATGTTCACATTGCGTCTTAACTCCTTGAAGCTGGAATCAGCGAGTCGTCTGCGACCCCCGGGATGCACCTCTTTTGTTACTTCATTGGTAATGAAACCCAACACTGACCTCTTTTTCTCACTTCTCTTTCCGGGTCGAGTTGATCCAGATCCAATGCTCATGATGAGGATGCTTGTTCAGTAGAACATGTCCAAAAAAAAACATTGTCCTGCTATCACAAATGTTTATCTACAACTAGCTAGCAGCTTACTACCCTGCTGTTTACATTCTAGCTCCCTAATGCCCAAGCACTCTCTCTCACATCTATGCGCTCTCACAAGCATATATTGTATATATAAACAACACAAGGAGCAGGGGGAAGCCTGAGGTCGTGGACAACTTGCTTTAAATATGTAATTGAGTTAATTTGTCCAAGGTTAGTTATGTGTTTTATATCCCGGTTGAAAATTCCTCTGGAATATCGGTACCATAACCTAATCATTTCACGCGTGTCTTATTTCACCGTCTTATGTCTTATTTCACTGGACATCCCATGTCTCCTTGAATAGCAAGGCTTGGAGTAAGTTCTCATTTACCTGCATAGACCTGGCACAAGTCATTGGTGTTAACTGTTGTTTTTAGGGTTACATTTCAACCGTCAACGGTAACCAATTTTCAACGTAGACAAAAGTTGAAACTTTATATGCAGAAAAAACAAATATGCAAACAAACTAATGTAAAATTATTAGTTATTCAAGCACACTTTCAGATGTAGAAATAAAATCGGACAATTTCCCATTTGAACCTTTGTTGTTAAGGGAGAAAGTACAGTGATGACAATTGGGTGAGAAATAAACGAACAGCCTTTAGAATCTTTGATATGACATGGTGTGCCCAGTAAGAACGTTTTTGATGTCCTAAAGAAACACCTGGCAGGTGTTTGTGTGTGGAGGATGCAAACTAAGGGTTGTGTTCTGTTCACAGCAAGTGACATGATACCATACCAAATTCATGCCAATAAGTGTCTGGCAATGAACACTCTTTAGGCATAATACTAGTATGTCATTATGCCAAACGCTTTGAGAATCCTAGCACCCAGGGTGGAACCCAGTATACTGTAAATGAGGATCAGGGAAAGTGTCCCTCACAGCAACTGGGGGTGACAACTTGGTTTCCTGTACCAAGGGTACCATGCTGCCACATCACAAACTGTGTGACAGCATGCCGATACTTAAAAAAATATATATATGTTTCACCTTTTTTAAACTAGGCAAGTCAGTTAAGAACAAATTCTTACTTACAATAACAGCCTACCGGGGAACCGTGTCTTGTTCAGGGGCATAATGACAGATTTTTACCTTGTCAGCTCAGGGATTCGATCCAGCAACCTTTCGGTTACTGGCCCACGACTAGGCTACCTGTACTCCCGGGCATCATCTAGGCTAAACACACACACACACACACACACACACACACAGTAAACAGGTGAGCTGTCTCCAGTGATCATATGGCACACTGACGTCTCAGTCCTTGTGACGTCACAACGTCTGCCTCGTCAACTCAACTAATAGCTGGTCTCGCTGCCAAGAGCTGCCGTTCTATAATGAGCCGTCTCCACTAGAGCTGAGACTCACGGCAGGGTGGATACACACATCTATCCCACTCATGCAAAACCACTGGCAGGGGTCTACTGTGTCTGAAACATAAAGTGATTGGGATCTACAGGCCTTTGACTAAGGGACACAAGGGAAAGGAGCTTAACTTACCGTATGCCCGCATCCCACCATTTCTCTGGCTGTCCTTTTGATACATTTTCTGTTACGTTTTTCAATGAACATTCTGTCATCTTTTGGAGAGAGAAGAGAGAGGAGTACGAGTGTCTGTAGCATCACATTAAATGTGTGGACATAAATGAGCTGAGATATGGCGCTCCACTGCTAAAGGTCATGGAGGATGTGTAATATGCATCACATAGCTACTAGAAGACAGACATCTATGACTCCTCTCCAATTGTTGAACTCACTTTGTCCCTTTACTAAATCATTCCTCATGGCCATCTCATCCTCTTATTGTAGTTATTGTTTCAGCCCAAATGAGTTGAACCCAAGCCCTTCAATAGAGTGGAGTGTCCTAGCCTTCAGACTGTATCTTTTCTGTACTGTATAACTATCTCACATAGCTTACAGTGACACAAGGCTAATTCTATAGCATCTCATGACTAAACAGAACAGAAGCACTAATGTGGGGTGCGTATGTCCTCAGCCTGTGATGCTGTCATGTTACTGTAATGGGAGATAACATCAACCGATTATGTCAGCGTCTCATGGATGTTAAAACAGCCGTTGGCCTGTAAACAGTCAGGCAACCAATGAGATTGGGGAGGGTGGAAGGGCTGAGGAACTTGAGAAAAATGTAATTGTTTCAAAGTCTGAAAATAGAACAAAAGTAAGCGCATAGGCAATAAGGCAGGTAAGAAATAAGGCATGTTCAAGCTTGCTGGTTTCATGCTTGCTTATTTTGTTTGTTATACAGACAAAAGAGAAAGGTGCTGTAGTGGCTAACCTAATCAAAAGTACCTGATAGCCCCTCTATCACATGTGAGAACTCAAATGTTCTTTATTTTCAAGATAAAAACACGGTAAGAATCTTACAGGCAGATGTAATTACCATATGTAACAGTATAGACTTTATGTCCGTCCCCTCGCCCCGACCTGGGCGCGAACCAGGGACGCTCTGCACACGTCAACAGTCACCCTCGAAGCATCGTTACCCATCGCTCCACAAAAGCCGAGAGCAAGGGGGACCACTACTTCAAGGTCTCAGAACAAGTGACGTCACAGATTGAAATGCCACTAGCGCTAACTAGCTAGCCATTTCACATCGGCTACACATAGGTACATACAGTTGAAGTCGGAAGTTTACATACACATTAGCCAAATACATTTAAACTCAGTTTTTCACCATTCCTGACATTTAATCCTAATAAAGATTCCCTGTCTTAGATCAGCTAGGATCACCACTTTATTTTAAGAATGTGAAATGTGAGAATTATAGTAGAGAGAATGATTTATATCAGCTTTCATTTTTTTCATCACATTCCCAGTGGGTCAGAAGTTTACATACACTCAATTAGTATTTGGTAGCATTGCCTTTAAATTGTTTATCTTGGGTCAAATGTTTCGGGTAGCCTTCCACAAGCTTCCCACAATAAGTTGGGTGAATTTTGGCCCATTCCTCCTGACAGAGCTTGTGTAACTGAGTCAGGTTTGTAGGCCTCCTTGCTCGCACATGCTTTTTCAGTTCTGCCCACAAATTTTCTATAGGATTGAGGTCAGGGCTTTGTGATGGCCACACCAATACCTTGACTTTGTTGTCCTCAAGCCATTTTGCCACAACTTTGGAAGTATGCTTGGGGTCATTGTCCATTTGGAAGACCCATTTGGAACCAAGCTTTAACTTCCTGACTGATGTGCTGAGATGTTGCTTCAATATATCCGCATAATTTTTCTTTCTCATGATGCTATCTTTTTTGTGAAGTGCACCAGGGCCTCCTGCAGTAAAGCACCCCCACAACATGATGCTGGCACCTCCGTGCTTCACGGTTGGGATGGTGTTCTTCGGCTTGCAAGCCTCCCTCTTGTTTCTCCAAACATAACGATAAGCATCTCCACAAGGTCCTTTGCTGTTGATCTGGGATTGATTTTCACTTTTCGCACCAAAGTACGTTCATTTCTATTAGACAGCACGCGTCTCCTTCCTGAGCAGTATGACAGCTGCGTGGTCCCATGGTGTTTATACTTGCGTACTATTGTTTGTACAGATGAACGTGGTACCTTCAGGCGTTTGGAAATTGCTCCCAAGGATGAACCAGACTTGTGGAGGTCTACCATTTTATATGTGAGGTCTTGGCTGATTTCTTTTGCTTGTCCCATGATGTCAAGCAAAGAGTCACTGGGTTTGAAGATAAGCCTTGCAATACATCCACAGGTACACCTTCAATTGACTCAAATTATGTCAATTAGCCTATCAGAAGCATCTAAAGCCATTACATAATTTTCTGGAATTTTCCATGCTGTTTAAAGGCACAGTCAACTTAGTGTATGTAAACTGGAATTGTGATACAATGAATTATAAGTGAAATAATCTGTCTGTAAACAATCGTTGGAAAAATTACTTGTGTCGTGCACAAAGTAGATGTCCTAACCGACTTGCCAAAACTATAGTTTGTTAACAATACATTTGTGGAGTGGTTGAAATACAAGTTTTAATGACTCCAACCTAAGTGTATGTAAACTTCCAAATTCAACTCTATCTTAAATTAGTTCCAAGGTGTTAACCATTATAAAACAGTTGGGTCTAATCCTGAATGCTGATTGGTACAACCGCACTCCAGTCGGTGTCTATTACACAAGTTACCACTGGCTAAATCCATGACGTTAAATTGCCTATCCACTCTGTTCCATCTGACTACGCAATCCCCTGTCTCATCAGCGCAAACAAGCAATTTATAAACTTGATCTCCACTTTAAAAAACATTTAGACATTATCTCACATTTCCTTCAGACTAAGATTTAGTTTTCAACAGAGGGGATATGTATAAACATTGCGGTCTGTCTCTCCATCATTTGCAACATTGTTTCAATATTCAAATTTGATCTCCAGCTGTCCCATAGTAATGAACGCGCGACTCGGGACGAGACAGACAGACAGACAGGCAGTGTTTCTCAGCCAGTTGAAATGATAAATTAGCTGGCATGGATATATACAAATGAAATGTCAATTTAAAAAGGTCAAACGAAACGAAGTGCAGCTTGTTTGCAGTCTTTCCAGCTTCAGTTTGAAGTGATTGTGTTAGCTGTGTTGTTGGCTAGCTCCTCTAAACAACAGTCTCCTGACGAGAGAGCACATTTTCTATGCCAGGCTAGTCACACTTCATTGGCTCATTGTTATGGATGTATCCAAATCAATGTCACTAGAAAACAGCTTAAACTTGGAGTCCACATCACCAACAAACTAGAATGGTCCAAACACACCAAGACAGTTGTGAAGAGGGCACGACAAAGCTTATTCCCCCTCAGGAAACTAAAAAGATTTGGCATGGGTCCTCAGATCCTCAAAAGGTTCTACAGCTGCAACATCGAGAGCATTCTGACTGGTTGCATCACTGCCTGGTAAGGCAATTGCTCGGCCTCCGACCTCAAGGCACTACAGAGGGTAGTGCGTACGGCCCTGCGTACGGCCCAGTACATCACTGGGGCTAAGCTGCCTGCCCACCAGGACCTCTACACCAGGCGGTGTCAGAGGAAGGCCCTAAAAATTGTCAAAGAACCCAGCCACCCCAGTCATAGACTGTTCTCTCTACTACCGCATGGCTAGTGGTACCGGAGCACCAAGTCCCGGACCAAAAGGCTTCTCAACAGTTTTTACCCCCAAGCCATAAGACTGCTGAACTGGTAATCAAATGGCTACCCGGACTATTTGCTATTTGCTGAACTGGTAATCAAATGGCTACCCGGACTATGCGTGCTAATAGCGTTTCAAGTTGTAGATGTGTGCAGAGGGTCCCTGGTTTGAGCCCAGGTAGGGACGAGGAGAGGGACGGAAGCTATACTGTTACATTGATGCTGTTGACCCAGATCACTGGTTGCTGTGGAAAAGGAGGAGGTCAAAAGGGGTGAGTGTAACCGAGCATTTAAATCGGTGACTCTCGCTCTGAGACCTTGAAGTAGTTGTTCCCCTTGCCTTTGTGTGGAGCAATGGGTAATGATGCTTCGTGGGAGGCAGTTGTAGATTTGTGGAGAGGGACGGAAGCTCTACTGTTACAATAGTATGAATCAAAATAAAGTTTTTAATGAAAATATGTCAATCATTATTTTAATATGTTGGTAACCCATTGTAGAAAAGTGATAAGGCCCTCGAAGCCGGTGTTTGGAGGATATATTGGCACGGTTTGCAGGCCCTCAACTTCATCTCGGTCCTAACAACACCCATGCCAATATCCTCCAAACACCGGCTTCTCAGGCATTATCACTTAAATATACAATGCCTTCTTGTGTACAAATTAAGTAGGCCAAAACGGCTCCTACATCTAATTGTTAATATGATTGAAGGAGATAAATTACCAGCAAACGTTTGTTTCAAACAGTATCCTCCTTAGGCTTCATGAGTAAAGGATGGTATTCCAGAATAGGTTCTCTATCTGCACTGGTTCTGCCTAATGGAACAGCCTGCACTGTCTCTCCCTGCTGCCACACCATCAGTGGAGTGTCCATTTCTGTGTCTTATGCATTTATTTAAATCAGGTCAAATCATAGCAGACCAGAGGTGACACTCAGTGTAAAAAGATATCTGAGAACAGGGGTGTCTAGACACACTCACCCATTTTTGGATTAAATGAATCGATCTGAACCTCTCTAAGGACACGCACACAGAGAGAACGGGGGAGAGAGGGGAGGGGGGAGAAAGAGGAGAAATTGTGCTTTTATAACACTTCAGACAGAGATGGGCTATTTGAAGCTAATTCCATAGAAACTGTTCCACAGCTAACTGAGACGTGCATACAAAAACATTAGTTGATATGGAAATTAGCTGGCACCATCACCTGCAGTCCTTTCTTCTCATATTGAGCAGGTCTACTAACCCAAACATGAGTCTCAAATGTAATGTTTGCTTTCCACGCAGGGAAATTTGATGTATTAAATGTAACAGCAACTTCAATGGGGATTTGGACAACATTGCAGGTACCTTGAGCCCAGGTCTGGGGAAAATAGCCCTGCCCCAATGCCTACAACCACACAACAACAAACTACAGCGAGAATAGACAAAGCAGAACCTGACATGTCCTTTCTACCATAGAATAAAGTACAGTAGATCATAAGAGGGACAACATACCCTTACATCCATCTAAAACCTCTAGCAATAGCATAATCAGTAGTTCATGGTAAGTGGTTAGGTTATTTTAAGCAGTGAAACGTGTGGGCCCAGTCTGAGCTCCACTACTTTAGACTGACAGTAGATGTCATCACTGAGCTTCAGTAAAACATCAATGGATTTCACTGCTATTCCTCTGATGCCATACTACCACGCAATCACAATGGAGCCCGAGCCCATATGAGCTTATACTTACATTATCTCATCCTATAGGATCCCCTCACAAGTCCGAGGCATGCAGTGCATGAAAAGTACATGGAAGATCATAGACAAATGAAGATGGTGAAATTAAGACACACAGGCATACCTTAAATCAATGCTTACAGTACATGTGTCCCAATCCCAAATGGTAACCAATTACCTACATAGTGCACTACTTTTGACCAGAGCCCTATGTAGGAAATAGGGTGCCATTTGATATGTAGACATTAGAGCAGAATGTCTACATTGCCCTTCACAAACACATGATGGCACACGACTGAGCCCAGGCAAGACACTAGGCCTGCAGTGAGACTGTTACCTCTTTTCTTTAGACAAATCAAAAAAGGCATTTCTGCTCTCCAGACTGTGTCTGTTTGCCTGCCAACTCCTCTGCTGAAATTGTTTTGGTCGTTCACACACACACACACACACACACACACACACACACACACACACACACACACACACACACACACACACATACACATACACATACACATACACATACACATACACATACACATACACATACACATACACACATACACACACACACACACACACACACACACACACACACACACACACACACACACACACACACACACACACACACACACATCCTTAGTGACAGCACTAACTGACTCCAGGCTAGGCAGAGAGGTAGAGAGACATTGGGAACAGTCACTGTACAGCAAGCAGCACAAGCATCATCTCTCTGTCATCGTGAAGATCAAACATCATTAAACATTGAGTCTAATGACTGGAGCTACCACCACATCATCACTCCTTAATGTCAAGGTCATGAACCCCCTTCTAGTGTAATCCTCCTCTCTAATATTCAACGGGTTATACGGATCATGACTGCCATCTCAATTACTGGACTACTATTTAATTGCTAGGCATAATAATCAATGATTGTTCGATTGCCAGTCGTGTCTACTCATGCATTTTCAGCTAATTATATACCATTGTCCAATGGGCGATTTGCGTATACAATAGAGTAGCCTAACAGAGAAATAACTCAGAGGATTCGTTCCATGTTATTTCAGCAAGCCATGACACCCACCATCTCAAATTGTTCTGAAGTTTCTATAGGTAGAAACAGGTAAGATTGCCATTGCTGCAACACTATTTAATTGACATTTAATTGTATATCTGAGAAATTAAGCTAACTGATTGCACCCATATTGGATCATATTCAATAACTAATAACCCACTGATGTACCGGACAGCCTGGCGGGGGGGGGGGGGGGGATAACACATTCAGGGGGATATCGGCGAACAAATTCCGTGGTCAAGGCTACGACGGCGCCAGTGCAATGGGTGGAGCTTAATCAGGTGATCAAAAGCTCATATCAGACCGAGAGCCTAGTGCTTCTTATGTAGTTCTTTATGAGTTTTAGTTTCCGCAGAAGCGACAGTTACAGGGATGGTAAAAACAGCTTGATTGCCGTAGCAACACCAGGGAAACTGGGCAAAAGGGAGGAGTGCTTCAAATACAGCAGTACTGCAACATCTTTCATTGAGCCTCTCATTCTCCTTAATTGCCGGCCTCAACACGTTACGGAAAGATATTAACTGTATAGGAAGCTCTGGGAACAGGTCATCTGGATACTGGACAGCCAATAAATTGGCAAATGCAAACAGATGATCAGTTCTTGAGGGTTTGAACAGTTGAGTTTTTTTTCTGGCTAATAGCCTACACAAATGGGCTGCAATATTCTAGGTAAATTAAATTAGGCCTAAATCAAATTATTTTGCAAATAAATTCATTAAAAATCCTACAATGTGATTTTCTGGATTTTTTTCATCTTGTTTTGTCTGTCATAGTTGAAGTGTACCCATGATGAAAATTACAGGCCTCTCGCATCTTTTTAAGTGGGAGAACTTGCACAATTGGTGGCTGACTAAATACTTTTTTGCCCCACTGTATATATATACACTACTCAAAAAAATTAAGGGAACACTTAAACAACACAATGTAACTCCAAGTCAATCACACTTCTGTGAAATAAAACTGTCCACTTAGGAAGCAACACTGATTGACAATAAATTTCACATGCTGTTGTGCAAATGGAATAGACAACGTGGAGGAGGCCGTAGGAGGGCAACAACCCAGCAGCAAGACCGCTACCTCCGCCATTGTGCAAGGAGGAGCAGGAGAAGTACTGCCAGAGCCCTGCAAAATGACCTCCAGCAGGCCACAAATGTGCATGTGTCTGCTCAAACGGTCAGAAACAGACTCCATAAGGGTGGTATGAGGGCCCAACGTCTACAGGTGGGGGTTGTGCTTACAGCCCAACACCATGCAGGACGTTTGGCATTTGCCAGAGAACACCAAGATTGGCAAATTCGCCACTGGCGCCCTGTGCTCTTCACAGATGAAAGCAGGTTCACACTGAGCACATGTGACAGACGTGACAGAGTCTGGAGACGTCGTGGAGAACATTCTGCTGCCTGCAACATCCTCCAGCATGACCAGTTTGGCGGTGGGTCAGTCATGGTGTGGGGTGGCATTTCTTTGGTGGGCCGCACAGCCCTCCATGTGCTCTGCAGAGGTAGCCTGACTGCCATTAGGTACCGAGATGAGATCCTCAGACCCCTTGTGAGACCATATGCTGGTGCGGTTGGCCCTGGCTTCCTCCTAATGCAAGACAATGCTAGACCTCATGTGGCTGGAGTGTGTCAGCAGTTCCTGCAAGAGGAAGGCATTGATGCTATATGGACTGGCCCGCCCGTTCCCCAGACCTGAATCCAATTGAGCACATCTGGGACATCATGTCTCGCTCCATCCACCAACGCCACATTGCACCACAGACTGTCCAGGAGTTGGCAGATGCTTTAGTCCAGGTCTGGGAGGAGATCCCTCAGGAGACCATCCGCCAGCTCTTCAGGAGCATGCCCAGGCGTTGTAGGGAGGTCATACAGGCACGTGGAGGCCACACACACTACTGAGCCTCATTTTGACTTGTTTTAAGAACATTACATCAAAGTTGGAATCGCCCTTTTAGTGTGGTTTTCCACTTAAATTTTGAGTGTGACTCCAAATCCAGACCTCCATGGGTTGATAACTTTGATTTCCATTGATAATATTTGTGTGATTTTGTTGTCAGCACATTCAACTATGTAAAGAAAAAAGTATTTAATAAGAATATTTCATTCATTCAGATCTAGGATGTGCTATTTTAGTGTTCCCTTAATTTTTTTGAGCAGTGTATATAAATGTATGGCACACGAGACACCCGTCTGATTCACGCCCGTCTCAGTGGACGAAGTCACTGTGGAGGCCGCGGGGATGGTTTACCAGTATCACCAGCAGTACCTTTACTGTTCTAAATCTACAATGTTTGTTTGGCTAAGGTCATTTCTTTTAACACAGTCAATATATTATTATTCCAGGCATTTACCATTTTCATTGTCAGAGTGGACACGTTGTTTGCGGACCGCACAACCCAGGCTACGCTTGTGAGGATCAGGTTTGGGTTTATTTCGTTCAATTTATGAGTTGTCAATTTATGAGTTGTCTTTTGTTTGTTGGGCTCCTGTCAACATTGATTAAGTACGCACACCTGATTATGCATAGAAGTAGGCCTAGGTTACCTGCCCTCCGTGCAAATGTAGGCCTATAAATGTGCCCATTTGGGGATCTGATAGTATTTCTGATAGTCTTAACTCACTGCCCCTGTGGAACTTCCAAATAAATGTATTCTTCACCTCAAACAGCAAGTAAACAAAGTCTGTTTTCACATCCATTGAGAATGGCAATAGTTCCTCAACTTAGCCTACTTGAAAAATCTCTTTCGATAACCACCCCCATGAAAGGAGAAAAAAATGTAATGCTCTGGTGGATTTAAAAAAAAAAATTGTTCTAACTGATTACTTCTTATCCATTGCACAAATAGTCTACAGCTGTGTCTGTCTGGAGCTCACTGGTGTGGGAAACTGAGGGATCAGAATATTTTATACAATGTTGCAAGTTTGCCAGTTTGAGCTTCAGGCAGGACCAAGTTGATACAATGTTTCAAGTTCCTTGCAGACAAGCCATGTGTAGCCAATATGATTTACAGGGTATTTATTTTTATCAAGACATTTTCTACCTGCAGGCTGCTGTGTTTTTATATTTAGGCAATGTTTTGCCTACATAGTTGGCAATGGCAATATAAGTTACTTTTAGAAATTTGATTAACCACATGATACTGATTGAGATACGAAGACTATTATAAATTAAATGTACATATGAAAAACAACTGCCACGCAGATTAGTAGAAAAGTAAGATAAATTGGCCCTCCAAATGGAAAAGGTTGCCGACACGTGGTGTAGCTTATTGCCGGCAACTTCAGGAGTGTAATGGCAGAATCTGCGAAAACCAGCAGCAAGGGGGAGGAGGAGGGTCAGGAATAGTTTTTTTCTTCTGGTTAGGCTATTTTGATCTCTGGCTCCCTCAAGTCATTTGTGTGTCTTAATTATTTAATCACAGTGTACTTAAAGCATAAGACAAGCTCATTAGCCTACATATATGCTTGTTGATTTTGTTAAAACACATAAAGGTGTGTCTATATAGGGAAAAATACACATTTTAATATTTCAACCAATATTAACAGTAGACTCTCGGTCGACCAAGATTTCTTTAGTCAGGGACAGCCCTAATTTGAATTTCCTACTTTAATTACTGAAAAAGTAATTATATTATTGCCACCAACCAGCAAAATGGCAGCATTGTGACACCGTGCATAGCTTTGTGAAATGTTAGGCTGGACCTGAGAAAAGGACGACCAAATAGGCCTACCGATAAACACGTAGCCATTATCTAATGCAAAGCTGTGCCCCGGCACCATAGAAAGCCCATCATCGATTCGATAGGCATGCAGCCGCATAGACATGTTGCAATTTCAGCACCATGGACAGCGATCGGTAGTCTACTTTGTGAGTGGCTAACGCATTCAGGTGACCTTGCGGGGCCCCAGAGAAATTGCATTACACCAGTGATAGTACCCAACATCCGATTTGAACCAAACCTCTTCCTACCAATAAGTAAGACATGAGGAATCTCAAGAAATGTACAAAAGCCACCCATGGACCCCCAACACCCCATGTCAATCCCACCCCAACAACCAGTATACAGTATCAGTTCTCTGTTTGACAAGTAGTATGAAGCTGTGGCTTGGAGTATTGCTTCTCAATACTATGTAATGTATTCCCTGTGAATTTGGCGATGAAATTAGTAATTGAAGTCCCTTGCATTATTTACCATAAAGTAGTGTGAAAGTGACCACTAAATGCCGCTGTTTATGCAATACCATCACACTTTTATCGATTTTGCTGGTTTCTTGTGTTGATACATTTGATACATTTGGGGGTAGACATAGACTATCACTTTGATGTGTACCGCTCTTGTACTCATGCAGGAGAACAGGACGACCCAGCATTTACTTTCAGCGCTGCCTCCTCTTGTCCGGCGAGAGGTGATGCTCCAGGGTCCAAAGATATCCAGTCCAACATGAGTGAATGGAGGATCAGAGGCAAGTCTGTCTGCCATATTTTGCTCTTCCAGTTTTCTGTAGATCACACACTTATAGATTATGCTGGATACCAATCTTTTACTTCCAGTGATCCACAATCCAGCTGACCGGACTGCGCCTTCAGTGAAGCGACAACCATGATGTGCAACTTGCTTGTTGTATTGCCTCACCAATAGTGGTGACGTGGTCGTTCTTCGGCATGATGAGAGGGTGTTTCTCTTCCCATGAAATATCAGCTGCCGCTGTGCAATCTCCGATTCTTATCAACCCGTCCTTATCGATGATAGGGTCCAGCTTCTTTAGAGGACTGTGTTTGGTGACCTCTTCTCTTTTGGTGAGGCACTTGATTTCTTCTTTGAAGACTTCTTGCTGTACACATCTAATGATGGTGGTTTTGGCTTGTTTAAGGTGGTTACTCTTATCACTGTCCGAAGCCCTGGAGAAGGATTTGGCTATGTGGATTAGTTTTGCGATTGCTCAGGTGAGCGACTTCCAGCTGTAGAATCGTTCGAACCTGTGTGAGCCAAGTTGGTCTTCAGTAACTTCGGTAGTAAATGTTGTGACTTGTGGCCCGGAGCTCTGTGTAAGTATCTGATCCCACAAGTTCAAAGGTTTCTGACTGACTAGTCTCTTCTTTGAGGACGCCTGCTAGCACAGGCCTAGTTCCATGGTCTGCTCGATTTTTTACTTACTGACTTACTGACACTGGTCTGGCTGTGTGGACTTCCTTATGTGTATCACACTGTTTGACACGTAGACATAGAATCTTCTTGAGGTGTTGTGAAGATGCACAGTTCTCTTTGCTGTGTGGAAGACAAGGAGACAGGGACATAGTGCCTTCGGATAGTGAGCTGTTCGAGTTCCATCAGTGAGTCTTTCCACAGTATATCTTTCTCTTCTGGTAGAGGGGTACCCCAGAGCTGAAAAGGTACAAAGCTGTCGTTCTGCCCCTGAACAGGCAGTTAACCCACTGTTCCTAGGCCGTCATTGAAAATAAGAATTTGTTCTTAACTGACTTGCCTGGTTAAATAAAGGTAAAATAAATAAATAAAACATTTATTCAGAAGAGATTTCTCTCATTAGAGCGTTGCCTTGCATAGTGATAGGTGCTACAAACCCAAGGGGGTCGAATAGGCTGTTCTTGTGAATGGCTTCTCTTCTCGGCATACACGAAAGGTGAAGCTGTCTGTTTCCAGATTCCAACTGATGCCTAGGCTTTGCTGATGAGGTTCCAGATCTTTGAGATCTTTAGCACGATTCTCTGGAAGATATACATCCACGACTTTGCTGCTGTTTAGATGCTATCTTGTGCAGAGCCACAGCTGGAGAGAGGCTGTTGTCGAACACATGTACTTTCATCCTGTATTCTGTGATATATTTGCTAAGGTTGTTATCTTCATACCACAGGAACCTCAGGTAATCTCGGTGGTCTTCTCTGACAAAGAAGCAGTGGAATATCTGTTGCACATCAGCTATGACTGCAATAAGTTCTTTTCAGAATCAGATGAGGACTCAGAGGAGTGTGTTATTCAAGTCTGGTCCACTGAGGAGGACATAGTTGAGGGAGACACCTTCATGCTTAGCGCTGGAGTCAAACACTATTCATATCTGACCTGGTTTTTGGGGATGATACACACCAGAGATGAGTGAGTCCCAACATTCTTATTTTCCCTTTAACAGTGGATCTTTTTCAGCCTGGTCCTTGTCGAAGATCTTCTGCATGAAATCATGAAAGTGTTCTTTCATGTCCGTCTTTCTCTTCAGAGTACGTCGCAGAGAAGTGAGTCGTTTTAGTGCCTGTTCTGTGTTGTTAGGGAGTTGACGCCAGGGTGAACGGAAAGGTAGAGGAGCTACCCAGCCTTTAGATTTGTCCATGAAGACTTCTGTCCATGAGTCAAGGAAGATGCTATCTTCAATTGATGGGGCTGGCTTGTGTTCTTTCAAACACTTTGCATCAGAAGTCGTCTGTATACCTACTCCTGCGCCCTCCCGCTCCAAGAGTGCACTCATCTGACTTGCATGCAGGGGCCACTGGCACCGGGCAGGTGACTTGAATACTGGTAGGAGGCAACTTTTAAGTTGTGGGTCTCTCACTGTTAGTGACAAAGAATGGAGTAATTCGACTGTTTGTTAATAAGAGGCAGATGTCAGCAGCAGAACAAAACAAACTCATTTTAAAATTATGTTTCACTCTGATCTTTTCCAATGTCAATAATCTCTCATCTTCTCTAGGCCTAGGAGTCACTGGCACTAGCTTGCAAACAATTTATGATAAGTGAGTGTGTTGTTGCAGAAATTAAATAGGCATATATATTGACCTAGAAATGTTTATTATGAAATAGAAATGTTAAATATATAAATAGGCCTATAAATGTTATGAATGTCACATTTTCGGAGGAGGGGAAGCTTTGTTATTGGGCACAGGGGGTTAGTTTTAGGTGCTTCAGTACAATCAGGGAGATATAGTAACATGTTACCAGAGAGCATCAAGTTAAAGTGTGAATAACTTTGTCCCAGAGCTAGCTATTGTTTTTAAGAACAACCTGCTGTGACCCAGTGTAAACATAGATCATGTCAACAATTGTTTACGGAAAGTTTCTACAGTTTAAGAAAACAAAGTGCGTTATATTTATTAAACAGAGAGAACAAGGCTTGGGAGGGAAATAGGAGATGACCAGAGAATACCATACAGCACTCTCAAGACATCACAGAGACAGACAACACTCTGATCCTTTGTATTGAAGCTACAGGACACTTGACAGGACTTCCACTGTGGAGGAAAGGGAAGTGAAGCTCCAGCTGCGTTTCTCATGTCCCTCAGAGGTCATTCTTCCTGCATGACATCACGGCAGCTCCTCTCGCACTGTCATCACACAGATGCTCCTTTAACCAATTGACTATCAACAACCAATATGTTATCAATTATCAGTAAAGCATAACATCCCAGTTTATTTCTTCATACTAAACAATTAAAGGTGTAGTCAATAGCATCCATGTTGCTTTATTGTAATAATGTGTACGAGGTTGTTGTCCCCATGATAGTGTTAATCTGTGCTGAAGGTCACAGTGTGTTAAAAGATCAGCCCCTTTTTTTCCCAATTTTTGCCTAAAATGACATACCAAAATCTAACTGCCTGTAGCTCAGGCCCTGAAGCAAGTATATGCATTTTCCTGGTACCATTTGAAAAGAAACGCTTTGAAGTTTGTGGAAATGTAAAAGGAATGTAGGAGAAAATAACACATTAGATCTCGTAAAAGATAATACAAAGAAAAAAACAACTGTTTTTTGTATTTTTTTTGTACCATCTTTGAAATTCAAGAGAAAGGCTATAATGTATTATTCCAGCCCAGCTGGAATTTAGATATTGGCCACTAGATGGCAGCAGTGTATGTGCATATTTTTAGTCTGAACCAATGAACCACTGCATTTCTGTTCAAAATATTGTATCAAGACTGCCCAAATGTGCCTAATTTGTTTATTAATAACTTTGTTCAAAACTGTGCACTCTCCTCAAACGATATAGCATGGTATTCTTTCACTATAACAGCTACTGTAAATTGGACAATGCAGTTATATTAACACAAATTTAAGGAACGTTCTTCTCAGTACAGAACAGGTCTTTGAAGTCCTGTGCATTTCCACTGCATCCGGCCTGCTGTATGTGTATGTGTGTGTTTGTGGATGTTGTTATGTGTCATCATGGGATAGTTTACCCTTTAGGGGAAGTGCTCCTCAACAACAGCCTTTTATGGATGCAGAAAGACAAATAGGTCCCCATGCAGCTTCAGAAGTCACATCTGTCTGATCATCTCCAAAAGGAAAGCTATATTCCTCAGGGTGGGACACTTCCTACAAAAGGGCTTTATGTGTGAATTGTATAACATCCTCAGAAATTAAAACCCTTACGTCAACCAGTACTGGTTGACATGGCTTTTTAGTGACCCTACCTGCTCAGACTAAACCTGCTACAACGATAATAACTTAGCATTAATTCAACAGCCAATGTTTAGTGATTCGTTCCTTTTTTTATAGCTGTAGCTAAGTCACCCTCTGCTTTTTCCCTCCGAGCTCTAGAGTTATTAATCCTCCCAGTGGATCTGTATTTGTCCAATTAACAGACTGATAAAACATCAGCTGAGAAATGCTACACAGCGATAAATACTAGTTAAATAATACACTACACCTAGGAGAATAACAGGGCTTTACCTCCATGCCTAAGAAGTTCTTGAAGTTTTCCGGATTGACTGACTTTCATGTCTTAAAGTAATTATGGACTGTCGTTTCTCTTTGCTTATTTGAGCTGTTCTTGCCATAATATGGACTTGGTCTTTTACCAAATAGGGCTATTTTCTGTATACCACCCTTAACTTGTCACAACAAAACTGATTGGCTCAAACGCATTAAGAAGGAAAGAAATTCCACAAATTTACTTTTAACAAGGCACACCTGTTAAATTAAATGCATTCCAGGTGACTACCTCATGAAGCTGGTTGAGAGAATGCCAAGAGTGTGCAAAGCTGTCATCAAGGCAAAGGGTGACTACTTTGAAGAATCTCAAATGCAGCATATATTTTGATATGTAGCATATGTGTTATTTCATATTTGGGATGTCTTTATTTTTTTCTATTTTCTACAATGTAATCTGAATCTGAGTAATCTGAGTGGGTTCAAGAAGGCTGGGGAACATTTGCATGCTAGAGGTCAGTACCACACAAGGCTGTGTTCCACACAACAATGGGTCTGAGAGCGTTTGACAGGTGGATATTAAAAATGATACCGGGCCAGGATTGATTCCATCCATGGTCAATGTCAATAGACCTGGACTTGCTAGACCCCAGGACTACAGGGCATGAACGATGATACGCAATCTCCAGTGCAATCAATCATATTGAAGAGGTAGACGTATGGAAAATCCTCGTCTCTAACCTACTGAATTCAACCCTTCAATTGGAGTCATAATCTGTGCTGTGACCCATATGCCCAGACAACCCAATAGACAGGAACCGAGGAGATAAGAGAGGGTCAGAAAGGGGAGAGAACCACAGAGGGGTCCACATTCTTCAGACTTTCCGATGGCTTGTGCAGTAATATCTTCACCGCTGTGGGTCTATGTCAGTTGATATACTATTTTATAGACTGTGCAAGAAAGGAAGGGACAGGATAACGGCTGAAGGAAACATGTAATCATTCCATCACTGAAGTGGCTGCACAGTAGAAAACTCCTCCATGGATTCTACATCTATAGATTGACTGCCAATTCATACAGTCTCTTTCTGTTCCTTTTGGATAATATGACTCCTAAAGCATACAATGTTTTTCCATGTTAACAAACTGATCTCACCAACAATTAAAACCAATGCAAGACAAGCAAGGCAATGATTGATTAAAATAATAATCAATTCTATAAGCATGACTATGGAAATCCAGGGAGTAATTCCAGAACAGGGCTACAGAGCTGCTGAGCTGTTGTCCCTGCGATGGAGGGAGGGTGGTTTCTGGGCATTGCTCTGCTCCACATTGCTGAGTTTAATATGGAAAACTCTGACACACACACTGAGGAAGCATTACAACACACCAGCTCTTTCCTAAAAACCCTAAGTCTGTGGCCTGAAGTTAACACTGGTTTTCATTCCTAAGTCATTAATAGACCAAAAGCTATATTTATTTTTAACGTACTGTAAATGGTGGTAATGTTTGCTCTAAAAAAATTCCATCTCTGAAAGAGATCAGTGTTTTGGGGATAAAAGTATGACTGCAGCACACTTGGAGCAGGCCTATTAATAGCTTATTAATACCCTGATGAAGACAGCTTGTCGGTCGAAACATTGGTAATAAAATGATTGCATCTGAGCTCCTAGAGTGTGAGGCTCTCCTTTTCTTTTTCGAGTGTTCTACTCCACTAGCCATCGCCTCAGCTAAAAAGGTGTGTTTTTTTTCTCCTCCCTATAAATAGCGTGTGCCACCCTGCAGCCTGAAAGTCACACCAGAAGATTTTGGGAGGGAGACCTTGAGCTACTCTGTCAATGAGATTTGATGCAGTGACAAGTTTGCTGATGAGCTTGGTCAATGTAAAGTCGCAGTGCACCTTTCCCTCATAAATGCATTCTATAAGTCCTCTCTACACGCCTACACATGCATGTACAAACACATACAACCTCACACACAATCACAGATGCCACATCAATATTGACAGGAATGTCAATATGTCACATGATTGTGTAGGGTTTCCAAATCACTAGCTCTCCCTCACAACATGTGCCACATGTAACTTTACACACATCCAGCATCTTTGTGGGGAGGAGGAATAGGAAAGTAAAAAGGCAAAATAGCAACTTACTTTTTTCCTTTGGAGAGGAAGAGAGGCTGCAGCACAGTGTTTTTTCCTCACTGTGAAATTGCCAATATAAAAACCCCAAAACAAACAGAAAAGTATCCGCTCTCTGTGCATCTGTTATCCAGAGCAGTCCCACACTGCCGATGCTCCCTGGGACAAGGATGGTACTCAACTCAGAGTTCTCAGGCTCTAAGCCAAGGAGCTGAGAGAGGTCCCCGCCTCTCAGCCAATCCCACAGCCCCCCTCCCCCCCTTGAAGTCCCCATGGTGGTGGACAGGGAAGGAACAGAGGATGAGAGAAGAGGAGGATGTCACAGTGACGAAAGAGAGAGTAGGATAGGACAGGGAAGGGAAGGGAAGGGAAGAGAGTGGGATAGAGGTGTAAACTGAGAGAATGGAAAGTATTTCTGTAGAATATACGGGATAGAAAAATGAAGAGGAGGAGAAGAGGGGATATTGCACTGTAGGACTCTCTCTAGCTCTCTTTATTTTGTAATCTGCTTTGCTGTGCTAGACACCCATTCACCAACTACAGACTGTGTAGTACCGGTAAGGTACAGGTATCACATTACAGAGAGGGCTGCAGGGTGGAGAGAAGCAAAGCCTGTTTGGGGCACTTTTATTTTTTTTGTTGCAAAATGTTCCCATTAATAACTATTTTAGAACGCTTGTCTCAAATATTACTTGTTACTTGTTTATAGCTACAGTGATAGTCAATCAATCAAATGTATTTATAAAGCCCGTTTTACATCAGCAGACATCAAAGTGCTGTACAGAAACCCAGCCTAAAACCCCAAACAGAAACCAATGCAGATGTAGAAGCACGATGGCTAGGAAAAACTCCCTAGAAAGGCAGGGACCTAGGAAGAAACCTAGAGAGGAACCAGGCTCTGAGGGGTGGCCAGTCCTCTTCTGGGGGTGCAGGGGGGAGATTAACAGTACATGGCCAAGATGTTCAAACTTTCATAGATGACCAGCAGGGTCAGATAATAATAATCACAGTGGTTGTAGAGGGTGCAACAGGTCAGCACCTCAGGAGTAAATGTCAGTTGGTTTTTCATAGCCGATCATTCAGAGTTAGAGACAGCAGGTGCGGTAGAGAGAGAGTCCAAAATAGCAGGTCTGGGACAAGGTAGCACGTCCGGTGAACAGGTCAGGGTTCCATAGCCGCAGGCAGATCAACCGGAGCAGCAGCACGACCAGGTGGACTGCGGACATCAGGCCAGGTAGTCCTGAGGTATGGTCCTAGGGCTTAGGTCCTCCGAGAGAAGGAGAGAGGGAAAGAGAGAAAAAGTGAGAGAATTAGAGGGAGCATACTTAAGAGCATACTTCACACAGGACACCCCGGATAAGGAGAAATCCTCCAGATATAACAGACTGACCTTAGCCCCAAATTGATTGCAGCATAAATACTGGAGGCCGAGAGGAGGGGTTGGGAGACACTGTGGCCCGTCCAACAATACCCCCGGACAGGGGCAAACAGGTGACAGTAACAGGTGTTCACTGTTTTCATACCAGGTTCAGTAAATCAGATGAACAACTGTCTTTATATTTCCCCTCATTTGACATTAGTATACAAGGATCCACACGTACACAATGTTTCATGGATCAGAAAACATATAGCAAGAGTGAACCGTGTATATATAGTCTTGGGTTGTGTGTTTACTTTAGTAACACCAAGTTGAATTCTGCTACATCCCTCTGACACACAAACACACACAGCCATATTATCAGCAAGACAACTCTCCCATTCTAATAACTTCTGTATCTTCAGCTGCTGTTGTGAATTTAGACCATCCACATAGCACATATACATGAACTAAATTACAAGGCCATTCATGCTGATTTTTCTATTCTCATCATTATACAATAAGATGAAGGCAGGAGTGACAGTAATAGTATTGACCATGCGCCCAGATGCACAATGCAGTTCTCTCTCCAGAATGTGCTCTCTCCCGCCAATTTGTGCCCATTCAAATCAAATTTATTTATATAGCCCTTCGTGCATCAGCTGATATCTCAAAGTGCTGTACAGAAACCCAGCCTAAAACCCCAAACAGCAAGCAATGCAGGTGTAGAAGCACGGCAAGCAAGCATTCATTGTTTCATAACTTCATTGTGTGAATTGTTTGTGTTTGATTGTTAGTGTATATCAATTCCCCATTACATGTATCCCCAGTACATTTACCGTTAATTCGTTTAATTTATAAATCTACAATGTTTGTTACGGTCATCTATTTTAATGCATTCAGTATTATTATTCCCGTCTTCCTGTTCTCATTTTCGGAGTGGACACATTGTTTGCAGAGTGCACAATCTATGCTACACTTGTGAGAAACACGTTCAGGTTTATTTAATTCCATTTATGAGTGTCAATTTAGTCATCGTCTTTTGCTAGGAGCGCTCATGTCAATGTTGAGTAAAGATGAGCACGCATAGAAGTAGGCTTATAGGCTACGTGGCCTGCGCGCAAATGTTGGCATATAAATGTGCCCATTTGGGGATCTGATTATTTCTGATTGGTTTAACACACCACCACGAATGGCCTGTGGAGCTTCTCAAAGTAATGTTTTCTTCAACTCAAACAGCAAGCAAACAAAGTCTGTTTTAGCATCCATTGAGAATTACAATAATTCCTCAAAGTATTATTTCAAGCTCTCTCCCTTTTGATAACCACTCAGCGTGAAAGGGAAAAATGTCATGCTCTGATCCAGTGGAAACGTCATAAAATAGGCTTCTTATCAGTGCTCGACTTAGACTGACATAGGTTCCTTTACTAATTTTGGGTGTCGGTACTGTTTATATTTAGGTGCAGGAGCTCTACAATACTTTGAGCTAATTTTCTATAAGAGGAATAGGAGCTCAAGCAGTAGAAAATGTGAGATGCCGGTACTCATCTCAGATGAGCTCCTGCCCAAATCAATTCTTATGTGTCCTAGCGTGTGCACAATTCTTACAGCTGCGTATGTCCCGAGCTCACTGGTGCTGGAAACTCCGAGGGCCCAGAATATGTTATATTGTAAATTCGCTAGCTCAAGCTTCAGGCCAGACCCAAGCTAAAAGTTGATACAATATTTCAAGTTAGTTGCAAACAGGCCATATGCAGCCAATGTGATTTATGGGATATGTATTTTTATGTAGGCTATTTTATTACATAGTTGGCAATAGCAATATAAGTTACTTTTTAGGTTTGTATCATTTAGATAAAATGTTGATTATACACATGACAATTGTTTTGAGATATGAATACGTTATTATAAATGAAATGAAAATGTGCATATGAAAACCATAACTGACAGGCAGACTAGTAGAAATGGAAAGATAAATTGGCATTCCACATGAGAAAGGTTGCCGACTCCCGGTGTAGCTTATTACCGGCAACTCCAGACAACTGGCAGAATCAGCTAAAGCCAGCAGGAGCGAGAGGAGAGTAGTTGGGTCAGGTTAAAGTTTCAGGAGTCGATTGTACCACTGATTCTGCTAGTCATACCCTGTCCCGATGCAATCTCAATCATATTAAAATGCACAACAAACGACGAGAGCAGGGGATATGCCAAGCTACTCTACACAGACCGGTGCACCATAACCAATCAGAGCTGAAGTAGGCCTATGGTAATTGCCATATATGGATATGTGCCATTATCTTTGAACCGGACTATGTTTAGGCTAATGTATGAGCAGTCACGAGTCGATGAGTTTGTTTTAAGATCAAACATGTAGTTAGTGAGTTACTAGCGCAGTTGGTTGCTTCCAACAAGAGCACAAAATGCGTGCATTTTTCTAGCCATCTTTGAAAAGCAAATAAAATTGTATTTGTCACATGCGTCGAATACAACAGGTGTAGTAGACCTTACCGTGAAATGTTTACAAGCCCTCAACCAACAATGCAGTTCAAGAAGTAGATTTAAGAAAATGTTCACTAAATAAACTAAAAGTAAAAAAAATACCATTACCGGGGCTATATGCAGGGTGTACCAGTACTGAGTTAATGTGCAGGGACACAGGTTAGTCGAGGTAATCTGTACATGTATGTAAGAGTCAAGTGATTATGCATAGATAACAAGCAGCAGCAGTGTTAATTCAAAAGGGGGGGGGGGGTCAATGTAAATAGTCTGGGTGGCCATTTGATTAATTCAGGTGTTGTCAGGTAAAGCTATTTTTTTAATGTCTTAAAGGGGCAGTGTTGTATTTTGAGACATCTTGAATATGCTAAGTAATAATGGTATGGGAATAATAATGGATTTTATTTTGATTTTGTAAAGTGGTTTCTTGCGACAATCACAACATTTTCAGTAGCCTCCTTGTCTGAAAGACAAATGGATAAAGAGGTTAATGTCGAGCCCTGCAGGTTTTCTTTTCTTCTTCAAAGTCTCATGGAATGTAGGCCTACATTGAACATTGGCTGCTACTGTAGGCTGAATGATATAACTATTTCCATCTTAAAATGTTATGAGATACATTTTCTCCATTTTCTGCCACTCTGGTAGGCCTACATTATGATCCACTAGTCACAGTAACCTACTAACTTTACGGGTACAGCCTCAGTGTTCACAGTAAACACGCACTGGAAGTTGCACAGAATTTTCACAATGTTCATGTTTGCGCTCAGCAGACCTGAAATTTGCTCAGTGCTCAAAAAATTAGCGGGAACATTCACTGGAACCCTTTCCATCCACAATATGAAAATACTAAGCTAATAGCAAGGGGGGGATAAGGCTGTAACGTAACAAAATGTTGAAAAAGTCAAGGGGTCTGAATACTTTCTGAATGCACTGTACATAAGCATTGATGTAGTCTGTGGCTTTTTGACTCTGAGCAAAGGCAGGTACAGTTAGTGATCTGGCACCTCTCAAATTTGACTTTCTTTTTCTTTCTTTTCTTTGTTCCGGTATCTCTTGCAACATGATTTATAAAACAAATGTCCCTGCTTGCACTGTAAACATTCGAATAAAAGCGGTCATCAAGTTGCTTCCTAGCTATTTCTCACTCCCCCTAGAAAAACCATCACATAAAAGCGCGGTGATACTTCTGCGTAATCATCTTATCCTGCCACACTGATTTATAGACCTGATGTCTTATTTGTACATACAGGTTAAGGGACGGCCCAGGCAGGGTAAGTAACTGTTCTTAAAACAGGTTTTACTGGTGGTCAGCTAGTTAAGAGGTCTGAAAATTACATTCACTTCAAAAGTGAATGATGATGTTGATGTGTACAGTTGAAGTCAGAAGTTGACATGCACCGCTAGCCAAATACATTTAAATTCAGTTTTTCACAATTCCTGACATTTAATCCGAGTAAATATTCCCTGTCTTAAATCAGTTAGGATCACCACTTTATTTTTCTCTCTTTCTTTCTCTCTCTCAGAGGACCTGAGCCCTAGGACCATGCCCCAGGACTACCTGACATGATGACTCCTTGCTGTCCCCAGTCCACCTGGCCATGCTGCTGTTCCAGTTTCAACTGACCTGAGCCCTAGGACCATGCCCCAGGACTACCTGACATGATGACTCCTTGCTGTCCCCAGTCCACCTGGCCATGCTGCTGCTCCAGTTTCAACTTCCACCTGACTGTGCTGCTGCTCCAGTTTCAACTGTTCTGCCTTATTATTATTATTCGACCATGCTGGTCATTTATGAACATTTGAACATCTTGGCCATGTTCTGTTATAATCTCCACCCGGCACAGCCAGAAGAGGACTGGCCACCCCACATAGCCTGGTTCCTCTCTAGGTTTCTTCCTAGGTATTGGCCTTTCTAGGGAGTTTTTCCTAGCCACCGTGCTTCTACACCTGCATTGCTTGCTGTTTGGGGTTTTAGGCTGGGTTTCTGTACAGCACTTTGAGATATCAGCTGATGTACGAAGGGCTATATAAATACATTTGATTTGATTTTAAGAATGTGAAATGTCAGAATAATAGTAGAGAGAATGATTTAGTTCAGCTTGTATTTCTTTCATCACATTCCCAGTGGGTCAGAAGTTTACATACACTCAATTAGTATTTGGTAGCATTGCCTTTAAATTGTTTAACTTGGGTCAATCCGTCCGGGTAGCCTTCCACAAGCTTCCCACAATAAGTTGGGAGAATTTAGGCCCATTCCTCCTGACAGAGCTGGTGTAACTGAGTCAGGTTTGTAGGCCTCCTTACTCGCACACGCTTTTCAGTCCTGCCCACAAATTTTCTATAGGATTGAGGTCAGGGCTTTGTGATGGCCACGCCAATACCTTGACTTTGTTGTCCATTTTGCCACAACTTTGGAAGTATGCTTGGGGTCATTGTCCATTTGGAAGACCCATTTGCGACCAAACTTTAACTTCCTGACTGATGTCTTGAGATGTTGTTTCAATATATCCACATAAGTTAGTTGCAAACCGTAGTCTGGCTTTTTTTAATGGTGGCTTCCTTGCTGAGCAACCTTTCAGGTTATGTCGATATAGGACTCATTTTTACTGTGGATATAGATACTGGTACAAAAGTATCCTCCAGCATCTTCACAAGGTCCTTTGCTGTTGTTCTGGGATTGATTTGCACTTTTCGCACCAAAGTACATTCGTCTCTAGGAGACAGAATGCGGCTCCTTCCTGAGCGGTATGATGGCTACGTGGTCCCATGGTGTTTATATACTTGCATACTATTGTTTGTACAGATGTACATGGTACCTTCAGGCATTTGACTCAAATGATGTCAATTAGCCTATCAGAAGCTACTAAAGCCATAATTTTCTGGAATTTTCCAAGCTGTTTAAAGGCACAGTCAACTTAGTGTATGTAAACTTCTGACCCACTGGAATTGTGATAGTGAATTAAGTGAAATAATCTGTCTGTAAACAATTGTTGGAAAAATTGTGGAGTGGTTGAAAACTGAGTTTTAATGACTCCAACCTAAGTGTATGTAAACTTCAACTGTATGTGTACTGAATTGACTGGTTGACTGATTGACTGATTGTCTGGTTCCTAGAACAGAGAGCCTCTCCCCTGTCTGCCTCTGCTGTATAGAAACCCCAAAACATTCCCTTGACCCTTCCTGTACTGAACTTCCCTTCATCATTCCCTTCATCATGATACACAACACAATGATTTAGGGAATGTAGTAGGCCTAGCAGCAGTGGCATAACTGTCATGCCCTGATCTGTTTCATCTGTTCCTGTGATTGTCTCCACCCCCTCCAGGTGTCACTTATTTTCCCCAGTGTATTTATCCCTGTTTCCTGTCTCTCTGTGCCAGTTCGTCTTTAATGTTTAGTCAAGTCAACCAGCGTGTTTTTCCCATACTCCTTTTGCTATTCTCCTTTTTTTAGTCCTCCTGGTTGCCTGCTTGACCATTCTGCCTGCCTGCCACTCTGTACCTCCTGGACTCTGATCTTGTTTTGACCTTTAACCTGTCCACAACTATTCTCTTGCCTACCCCTTTGGCTTATTAAACATTGTAAGACTCCAAAAATATTTTCATACCCTTCTCCAGATCTGTGCTTCGACACAATCCTGTCTCTGAGCTCTACGGACAAGTCCTTCAAACTCATGGCTTGGTTTTTGCTCTGACATGCACTTTCAACTGTGGGACCTTATATAGACAGGTGTGTGCCTTTGCAAATCATGTCCAATCAATTGAATTTACCAGTGGTAGACTCTAATCAAGTTGTAGAAACAGCTCAAGAATGATAAATAGAAACAGGATGAACCTGAGCTCAATTTCGAGTCTCATAGTAAAAGGTCTGAATACTTATGTAAATAAGGTATTTCTGTTTTTTCTATAAACCTGTTTTTGATTTGTCATTTTGGGGTATGGTTTGTAGATTACTAATGATTTTTATTTAATCCATTTTAGTATAAGGCTGTAACACAACAGAATGTGGGGGGGAAAAATCAAAGGGTCAAAAAGGCACTATATGTGATTTGACGTGCATTTGGTATGTAGTATTTTCCACTCTTTTTTCCCCAAAAGAGGTAGGCCTACATAAAAAGGCACCTGATTTTCAGGATGATTTTGTGTATGTATGACTAATAAACGTCACACATTATTGACATCCGTAGCACACCGAATGTAGCAGGTAGACATTTCATGTCATTAGAGTTAAAGGACTGTAATACATTCTGTGGTCCAACAGCGTTGGCTCTGCCCAACTCCTAGCTTGTTCTGCCCACTATTACTTCATTTGCTCCCATTGAAAACGACACAGATGAACAATCAGGGTAAGATATAAATACTGTATATTTGGTAAATCATTGGTTGCATGCCGCTAGTTGCATCATGGGTGCCCCTCCAGGACAACAGGTGGCAGTAATGCGCTCACATGCTACTTATAAGACAAATGAAGAAGACATAGTCCAAGTGGAAGAAAAATGTCTGCTCCTGCTCTCCTGATTGTAGAAGGAGGGGTGACGTTTGAGGTTTGAAAGATGGCGGAAGTGGGAAACACTGAGTTGGATAGAGCGTTGCGTAAAGTTAATGGAAATGAGTGGAAAACTGGAGCATTGAAGAATGGAGCAAAACAGGCTAAAGATGTTAATGAAGATAGGCCTCGGTCTAACAATGCACCATTCCTTGCTGAAGTGTTTTTGGGAGATCCAGTCGCGGTCAAGGAGATAGTGGAGGTCACACTGAGAAAGGTGGAGTCAAAGTGACCAGGAGTGGTATAGTATTGATTTATTGTACACTGAAAAATATCAAACGCAACATACAACAATTTCAAAGATTTGACTTAGTTACAGTTCATATGGAAATCAGTCAATTTAAATAAATTCATTAGGACCTAATCTTTGGATTACACATGACTGGGAATAATATGCCTTGGTCACACATACCTTAAAAAAAAGGTAGGCGAATGGTTCAGAAAACTAGTCAGTATCTGGTGTGACCACTATTTGCCATCATGCAGCGCAACACATCTTCTCATAGAGTTGATCAGTCTGTTGATTGTGGCCTGTGCAATGTTGTCTCACTCCTCTTCAATGGCTATGCGAAGTTGCTGGATAATGGCAGAAACTGGAACAGGCTGTTGTACATGTCAATCCAGAGCATCCCAAACTTGTACAGATCCTTGCACCATGGGGCCGTGCATCATCATACTAAAACATGAAGTGATGGCGGCAGATAAATGGCATGACAGGATCGATAAAAATCCAATTGTGTTCATTGTCCGTAGCTTATGCCTTAACCCCACCGCCAACATGGGGAACTCTGGTCACAACGTTGACATAAGCAAACCGCTCACCCACATGACGGCATACACGCTGTCTGCCATCTGCCCAGTACAGTTGAAACTGGGATTCATCCGTGAAGAGCACACTTCTCCAGCATGGCAGTGGCTATGTGAGCATTTGCCCACTGAAGTCGGTTACGACGCCGAACTGCAGTCAGGTCAAGACTCTGGTGAGGATGACGAGCTTCCCTGAGACTGTTTCTGAAAGTTTGTGCAGGACTTATTTGGTTATGCAAACTGACAGTTTCATCAGCTGTCTGGGTGGCTGGTCTCAGATGATCCCGCAGGTGAATAAGCCCGATCTGGAGGTCCTGGGCTATCTAATACGATGTTGGAGGTGGCTTATGGTAGAGGAATTAAGTTTCAGTTCTCTGGAAACAGCACTGGTGGACATTCCTGCAGTCAGCATGCCAATTGCATGCTCCCTGAAAACGTGAGACATCTGTGGCGTTATGTGACAAAACTGCACATTTTAGAGGGACCTTTTATTGTCCCCAGCACAAGGTGCACCTGTGTAATGATCATTCTGTTTAATTAACTTCTTGACACACCTGTCGGGTGGATGGATTATCTTGGCAAAGGAGAAATGCTCACAAACAGGGATGTAAACAAATTTGTGCACAAAATTTGAGGTAAATGAGGTTTCTGTGGGTATGGTACATTTCATTGATCTTTATTTCAGCTCATGAAACATGGGACCAACACTTTACATATTTTTGTTCAGATTTTATCCGAAGAACAAAAGGAAAGTGCATTGTGTCTCTGGGAATTATCGGAGTATGAAGAAAGCTTTGATTTTCTGAACAGGGCACCAGTGAAAGGTGTCATCTCTGGCGGCATGGTGGAAATTGAGGCGGGAAAATCTAAAGCACCGCGTACCAGGAGTAGTTGATGCACGTCGATTGAACTGTATGGTGAATGGAAGGAAAGAGGAAAGGCTATCGGTGCTATTGCTATTTGATCAAGCTGGGGTATATGAGATACGCAGTGAGAACTTATGTGAACAGACCGTTGAAGTTTCTTAAATGTAAAAGGTTTGGCCACATGGCAAGTGTGTGCAGAAGGAATACATATGTTGTGGAAGAGTCAGTGGATACACACTGCTGCTAATGTGGTAGGAACCACGTTCTCGAGTTCCAGGAATGTCCTGTAATGGTGAAGGAGGTCGAAGTAGCAAGAATCCGGGCAGTCCATCAGGGGAAGGAATGGTAATGGATGCCCGCAACCGGCAGAAAGTGTTGTTCATGAGTTGAGGGATTCTGCAGTACTGATAGTGAAGAATGTGGATTTTGGTGATAAATTGTACAAGTCAAACTAACAAGAAATTGAAGAAACTTGGCGTAATTGCGAATGCTGTGGAAAGGTTTTGGATCTCCTGGGGCCTCGTTTATCAATTATGCGTAGGCACAAATCTGTGTGTAAACCATGCGTGGAATAATTTCAATGCAATGTGTGAGATTTATCCATATGAACGTTTGCTTGTGTTCATAAATTTATGCACAGCCATAACCGATGCCTACACACAATGCCAACTGGCGGAATAAGGGAACCGCTTGCCAATCATAGAATGGGGAAAATGTGTGACATTCTGAGATGAATAATTACATAATTTTTCTATTTCATTGTATTTCCATTGTGAATTTATGCAACATATATTGACAGGCTAACTATACTGTATCATAATTTGACCACATCAGTGCATTTGTTACGATAATAATCCATAAAAAGCACCGTCATTTGTTAAATTAGATGCATGTTTGTCAAATCATGACGCCAGTGATCTTCAGGTCGGAAAAGTCGGAGCTCAAAAAAGAGGCCCGAGTTCCTGAGTTGGAATTCCGTGTTGGATGACCGTTCAAATCGATTTTTCCAAGTTGGAGCTAGTTTTTTTCAGCGAGTTCCAAGTTGTTTTGAAAGCACTGAAGACGGATGTCGGTTGTCGTGAACGCAATATTATCAAACAACCTTACGAGCGTCATACACAAACCGGTAGGAGATAACCATTGATAAATACCAATTGTTCTTAACCTCAGAGCTTGTGCACGACCTTGTTTATTTGAATTTCAAAACGCCCCAAAATCATCCCTTTAAAGCCTGTGAAGAATATACAACGCTGTAGCATGAAATACAATGGCACAACCAAAAAAAGCTAAGAAAACTAAATATTTTCCAAGACTGAAATAAAGGATGCTAGTGTTAGAGTACAACAAAAAGGTTGTATTTGGCTCGCTCAGTTGCGGCCTACCCTGTTCCCCAGTAGGCTATACTTGTAAATAAGGATTTGTTCTCAACTGACTTGCCTAGTTAGATAAAGGTTAAATAGGCTTCAAACACTCACCAATAAGCCACCCATCCTCAACAGCTCCCTCATGTAGGCGTATAGGCATACCTGCGGGAAGATGTTTGGGGGTGCTGCGATTTCTGTCAAGGCGGGTCCGCAGATATTTGTTCTTTACCCGTACTACAGACGTCTATATCCGTGCACTAATACAGTAAAGTGACTTTTTTCTTCAAAAAATATTTTTTTATTATGTATATTTTTTTGAGGGATGTGAGATGCAGATCGGCAAGCTCCCGCTGAAAAGTGGCTGTTGTCAAAAACCCGAGGGTGGATAGCACTTTGATGTGCACCGGAATGGCATGCTTTTGCCTTTTTAAAGTAAGTCTTAAATCCTCGCAAAGAACCTATAAGATTGGTTTATCAGATATCGTTTCTCAAAACCAATCTGTACTTTCTAAATGCATGCTTTTCAACCGCTCACTGCCCGCACGGCTAGCATCACTACTCTGGACGGTTCTGACTTAAAATATGTGGACAACTACAAATACCTAGGTGTCTGGCTAGACTGTAAACTCTCCTTCCAGACTCATATTAAACATATCCAATCCAAAATCAAATCTAGAATCAGCTTTCTATTCCGCAACAAAGCCTCCTTAGCTCACGCCGCCAAACATACCCTTGTAAAACTGACTATCCTACTGATCCTCGACTTTGGCGATGTCATTTACAAAATAGCCTCCAACACTTGACTCAGCAAATTGGATGCAGTCTATCACAGTGCCATCCGTTTTGTCACCAAAGCCCCATATACAACCCACCACTGTGACCTGTATGCTCTAATCGGCTGGCCCTCTCTACATATTCGTCACCAGACCCACTGGCTCCAGGTCATCTATAAGTCTTTGCTAGGTAAAGCTCTGTCTTATCTCAGCTCACTGGTCACGATAACAACACCCACCTGTAGCACACGCTCCAGCAGTTATATCTCACTGGTCATCCCCAAAGCCAACACCTCCTTTGGCCGCCTTTCCTTCCAATTCTCTGCTGCCAATGACTGGAACGAATTGCAAAAATCACTGAAGTTGGAGACTTATATCTCCCTCACTAACTTTAACATCAGCTACCCGAGCAGCTAACCGATCGCTGCAGCTGTATATAGCCCATCTGTAAATAGCCCATTCAATCTACCTACCTCATCCCCATGTTGTTTTTATTTACTTTTCTGCTCTTTTGCACATCAGTATTTCTACTTGCACATCATCATCTGCACATCTATCACTCCAGTGTTAATTTACTACATTTTAATTACTTGCTACTATGGCCTATTTATTGCCTTACCTCCTTACTCCATTTGCACACACTTGTATATAGACTTTATTATTTTCCTATTTTGTTATTGACTGTACGCTTGTTTATTCCATGTGTAACTCTGTGTTGTTGTTTGTGTCGCACTGCTTTGCTTTATCTTGGCCAGGTCGCAGTTGTAAATGAGAACTTGTTCTCAACTAGCCTACCTGGTTAAATAAAGGTTAAATAAATAAAAGTATACTACTTAAGTCGTTTTTTTGGATATCTGTATTTTACTTTAAAAAATGTATGGCTACTTTTACTTTTACTTCACTACATTCCTAAAGACAATAATATATGTTTTATTCTATACATTTTCCCTGACACCCAAAAGTACTCGTTACATTTTGAATGTGTATCAAGACAGGAAAATGGTCCATTTCATGCACTTATCAAGAGAACATCGCTGGTCATCCCTACTGCCTCTGATCTGGAGGACTCACTAAACCCAAATGCTTTGTTTGTAAAGAAAGTCTGCATGTTGTACCCCTGGCTATCAGTAAATACAATTAAAAAAATAAAATTGTGTTGTCAGGTTTGCTTAATATAAGCTATTTGAAATATTTTTTTTACTTTTGATACTTAAGTATATTTATGCAATTACATTTACTTTTGATACTTAAGTATATTTTTTTTACTTTTTCTTGAGTCATTGACTAGTAAAGTATCTTTACATTAACTTAAGTATGACAGTTGGGTACTTTTTCCACCACTGGAAGCATTGCGCTTCCCTTTCAGGCCCCAGAGCCTATAGAGATTGGAGTAGACCTTTGAATCTGAATAAAGAAGTACGTTGAAAAAACATTTGGGGGGGTAATATCAGTACGTTTACCTTTTTTTAAATTTATTTTTTTACCCTTTCTCTATTTTCCCGTCTTCTTCTGCCTGAAGTTCCCCAGTTTTCACCCCACACAGTAAGGAGCGACATGCGACTTTAACGTATGTTTGCGGACCGCCAAAAATACCATAGAAGAAGAAGAAGAAGAAGAAGAAGAAGAAGAAGAAGAATGGCTTCTCTGGTTGGATGTGAACACTACGTGCGCCGTTGTTTGTTGAAAGTGAGAAATAGTTTTTATGAGCAAGTGTTAATTCTACCAGATATTAAGACACATATGTTATTGATTGACTTATTTATGTTCACGTATGCTGCTTTGTGTAGCTAACGTGGTTTCCTCATAAAATACCTGTTATTAACTTAGCCAACTAATGCGTTAGCTTGCTTGCGATCTTAATTTACCATCTGAACGGGAGATGGATTTACATATGTCAGATCAAATGAAAAACCTTGTTTGGCAACCCATCAAGAAATGTATTTAACCAAGAAATTGGTGTAGTTGGAAATGTTGTATCTATATTTTACAGTAATGGAGCAGTAGTTTGCTTGGTGTCATTCGTATATTATACTAGCTAGCTATCGCGGCTTGTCACCGGCGTTAAATTGTTTGTCAGCTAAAGTTAGCTAGCTAAGTTCATATTGTATATATATTTTACATTCATCTAGCAGTTGTTCGCTTGGTGTCATTCGTATATTAATCCATTGATATCTGAGTAGCTATCGGCTTGTCACCGTCGAAAATGGTTGTCAGCTAGCTAGCGAGCTAAGGAAGTTCACGTCAGAGTTCAATCTTTCATCATGAATAGAGAGGTAAGCCTGAGCCTGGTTACCCTCGCAAAGTTATTACCATCAAGGTTCTTAGAATAGAAAACATGAACTGGCGCGCACCCAGAAATTATTTTGTGTGGAGGTGCTGACGAACGGCGAAGAAACTATAAAAATAAAGAGAGACGTAAACTCCCAGTAATTTATTGGGTAAATCGACGTTTTGGCATCACTGTGCCTTCCATCAAGGTTCTTGACACCAACAAATGAATGTGTTGGTTTGTTTAATTAAGCCCGTTCCAAACTTGGTTATATCCCTCAGGCTCCTTGTTGTGGTAAAGCATATGTTTGTCGCCTGTGCCATGACGCTGAGGAGGACCATCAAATGGACCGCTTCCTGGTCAAAGAAGTGCAGTGCTCAGTCTGCACAACAGTACAACAGGTAATTATGTTAAAGGGAAACTGTTGTCTTTCACCGAGTCCCATCCGTACTGTTCATTCAATATATCAATATGGTCCCATTATTTGTTTATTTAATCTTTTTTCTTTCAGGCACAACAAACTTGCGTGGAGTGTAATGTGGCCTTTGGGGAATATTACTGTGATATTTGTCACCTGTTTGATAAAGACAAGAAGCAGTATCACTGTCAGCCCTGTGGAATTTGCAGGTGAGTAACTCTGCCCTGTTTGACTTTGTTACAACTAACATTCTCATATATAGCTCACCCATATTCATCAGCTGATATGTTTGGCCAGCTGCTGGCCACCAGCATGTTTTAGATGTTAATTTTATTTGCACATTGGTGTCTTAAAACACATGAATATCGAAGCCACTATGTACAGTCATGGCCAAAAGTTGAGAATGACACAAATATTAATTTCAGTTTGCTGCCTCAGTTTGCATGATGTCAATTTGCATATACTCCAGAATGTTATGAAGAGTGATCAGACTTATTGCAAAGTCCCTCTTTGCCAAGCAAATTAACTGAATCCCCCAAAAACATTTCCACTGCATTTCTGCCCTGCCACAAAAGGACCAGCTGACATCATGTCAGTGATTCTCTTGTTAAAGAAACTTCTCCTTAATGCAACCGCTGTGTCAGATTTCAAAGCTTTACGGCGAAAGCACACCATGCGATAATCTGAGTACAGCGCTCAGCCGCCAAAACAAGCCATACAGATACCCGCCAAGTTGTGGAGTCAACAAAAGTCAGAAATGGCATTATAAATATTCTCTTACCTTTGATCATCATCAGAATGCACTCCCATGAATCCCAGTTCCACAATAAATGTTTGTTTTTGTTCGATAAAGTCCATCTCTATGTCCAAATACCTCCTTTTTGTTTGAACGTTTAGTTCACTAATCCAAATGCACAAATCGCGGGCACTAAGTCCAGACGAAAGTCAAAAAAGTTCCATTAAAGGTCATAGAAACATGTCAAACGATGTATATAATCAATCTTTAGGATGTTTTTATCATAAATCTTCAATAACATTCCAACCGGACAATTCCGTTGTCATTAGAAAGGAAAGGGAATGACCATCGTGCTCACTGCCACACGCAAGACTAAACTAAAGGCTTTCAGCCTGACCACTTGTCGAAACAGCTCTTATTCGCTCCCCTTTCACAATAGAAGCCTGAAACAACTTTCTAAAGACTGTTGACATCTACTGGAAGCCTTAGGAAGTGCAATCTGACCCCGTTTACACTGGATATTGGATAGGCAATCACTTGAAAAACTACAAGCCTCAGATTTCCCACTTCCTGGTTGGATTTTTCTCAGGTTTTTGCCTGCCATTTGAATTCTGTTATACTCAGACATTATTTTAACAGTTTTGGAAACTTTAAAGTTTTCTATCCAAATCTACTAATTATATGCATATTCTAGCTTCTGGGCCTCAGTAATAGGCAGTTTACTCTGGATAACTTATTCAGCCAAGCTACTCAATACTGCCCCCCATTCCCAAAGAAGTTAACACAGGTGTGAGTGTTGACGAGGACACTGTCTTGCTGATTGAGTTCGAATAACAGACTGGAAGCTTCAAAAGGAGGATGGTGCTTGGAATCATTATTCTTCCTCTGTCAACCATGGTTACCTGCAAGGAAACACGTGCTGTCATCATTGCTTTGCTCAAAAAGGGCTTCACAGGCAAGGATATTGCTGCCAGTAAGATTGCACCTAAATCAACCATTTATCGGATCACCAAGAACTTCAAGGAGAGCGGTTCAATTGTTGTCTCTCCAGGAAAAACATCAGGGACAGACTGATATTCTTCAAAAGGTACAGGGATTGGACTGCTGAGGACTGGGGTAAAGTCATTTTCTCTGATGAATCCCCTTTCGATTGTTTGGGGCATCTGGGAAAAAAGCTTGTCCGGAGAAGACAAGGTGAGCGCTACCATCAGTCCTGTGTCATGCCAACAGGAAAGCATCCTGAGACCATTCATGTGTGGCGTTGCTTCTTAGCCAAGGGAGTGGGGTTGCTTCTCAGCCAAGGGATTGGGCTCACTCACAATTTTGCCTAAGAACACAGCCATGAATAAAGAATGGTACCAACACATCCTCAGAGAGCAACTTCTCCCAACCATCCAGGAACAGTTTAGTGACGAACAATGCATTTTCCAGCATGATGGAGCACCTTGCCATAAGGCAAAAGTGATAACTAAGTGGCTCAGGGAACAAAACATAAATACAGTGCCTTGCGAAAGTATTCGGCCCCCTTGAACTTTGCGACCTTTTGCCACATTTCAGGCTTCAAACATAAAGATATAAAACTGTATTTTTTTGTGAAGAATCAACAACAAGTGGGACACAATCATGAAGTGGAACGACATTTATTGGATATTTCAAACTTTTTTAACAAATCAAAAACTGAAAAATTGGGCGTGCAAAATTATTCAGCCCCCTTAAGTTAATACTTTGTAGCGCCAACTTTTGCTGCGATTACAGCTGTAAGTCGCTTGGGGTATGTCTCTATCAGTTTTGCACATCGAGAGACCTACATTTTTTCCCATTCCTCCTTGCAAAACAGCTCGAGCTCAGTGAGGTTGGATGGAGAGCATTTGTGAACAGCAGTTTTCAGTTCTTTCCACAGATTCTCGATTGGATTCAGGTCTGGACTTTGACTTGGCCATTCTAACACCTGGATATGTTTTGTTTTTTTACCATTCCATTGTAGATTTTGCTTTGTTTTGGATCATTGTCTTGTTGGAAGACAAATCTCCGTCCCAGTCTCAGGTCTTTTGCAGACTCCATCAGGTTTTCTTCCAGAATGGTCCTGTATTTGGCTCCATCCATCTTCCCATCAATTTTAACCATCTTCCCTGTCCCTGCTGAAGAAAAGCAGGCCCAAACCATGATGCTGCCACCACCATGTTTGACAGTGGGGATGGTGTGTTCAGGGTGATGGGCTGTGTTGCTTTTACGCCAAACGTTGGTGGTGCATTGTTGCCAAAAAGTTCAATTTTGGTTTCATTTGACCAGAGCACCTTCTTCCACATGTTTGGTGTGTCTCCCAGGTGGCTTGTGGCAAACTTTAAACAACACTTTTTATGGATATCTTTTAAGAAATGGCTTTCTTGCCACTCTTCCATAAAGGCCAGATTTGTGCAATATACGACTGATTGTTGTCCTATGGACAGAGTCTCCCACCTCAGCTGTAGATCTCTGCAGTTCATCCAGTGATCATGGGCCTCTTGGCTGCATCTCTGATCAGTCTTCTCCTTGTATGAGCTGAAAGTCTAGAGGGACGGCCAGGTCTTGGTAGATTTGCAGTGGTCTGATACTCCTTCCATTTCAATATTATCGCTTGCACAGTGCTCCTTGGGATGTTTAAAGCTTGGGAAATCTTTTTGTATCCAAATCCGGCTTTAAACTTCTTCACAACAGTATCTCGGACCTGCCTGGTGTGTTCCTTGTTCTTCATGATGCTCTCTGCGCTTTTAACGGACCTCTGAGACTATCACAGTGCAGGTGCATTTATACGGAGACTTGATTACACACAGGTGGATTGTTTTTATCATCATTAGTCATTTAGGTCAACATTGGATCATTCAGAGATCCTCACTGAACTTCTGGAGAGAGTTTGCTGCACTGAAAGTAAAGGGGCTGAATAATCTTGCACGCCCAATTTTTCAGTTTTTGAATTGTTAAAAAAAGAAATATCCAATAAATGTCGTTCCACTTCATGATTGTGTCCCACTTGTTGTTGATTCTTCACAAAAAAATACAGTTTTATATCTTTGTTTGAAGCCTGAAATGTGTCAAAAGGTCGCAAAGTTCAAGGGGGCCGAATACTTTCGCAAGGCACTGTATTTTGGGTCCTTGGCCAGGAAACTCCCCAGACCTTAATCCCATTGAGAACTTGTGGTCAATCCTCAAGAGGCGGGTGGACAAACAGAACCCCACAAATTCTGACAAACTCCAAGCATTGATTATGCAAAAATGGGTTGTCATCAGTGTGGCCCAGAAGTTAATTGACAGCATGCCAGGGCGGATTGCAGAGGTCTTGAAAAAGAAGGGTCAATACTGCAAATATTGACTCTTTGCATCAACTTTGTGTAATTGTCAATAAAAGCCTTTGACGCGTATGAAATGCTTGTACTTATACTTCAGTTTTCCACAGCAACATCTGACAAAAATATCTAAAGACAATGACGGCGGCAGACTTTGTGAAAATGAATATTTGTGTCATTCTCAACTTTTGGCCATGACTGTACAGTTAGTTATGTTTTGTACTCCTGCAGGATCGGACCAAGGGAGAAATACTTCCACTGTGAGAAGTGCAATCTCTGTTTAGCCGGAGATCTAAGAGGAAATCACAAGGTGATTGGTTCTTATTATTATCTGTTGCTTGTGTGGGAATTGTCAATGCAATACTGCTAATGCCATGGCTCTTGTCTTTCACTTGATTTATCGGTAATAGACTGTTTTGTTTCAGTGTGTTGAAAATGTTTCAAGACAGAACTGCCCAGTGTGTATGGAGGTAAGTTTGTGAATAGTAAGATCAGTAACATGATTGCTGTGCATTTCACTTTGTTAATGTAATTTAGCATACAATTGTGTAATATAGAAATTCACACAGCCTGTATTTGACAATTTCACCAGTACTTCTCCTCTAATGGTTTATCATAGATATATGATGTTTGTGTCTTCTCTCTAACTAAGGATATCCACACATCCAGAATAGGAGCCCAAATTCTTCCATGTGGCCATCTTCTACACAAGTATGACCTTTTCCTTATGATAGATACTCTCAAAACCTTTGTCATTTGCCTATAGGACCTACACAAGTTTGTATTGATGCCACTGTTAATCTGATGGATGATACAGAAGGTGCAATTCTGGAGTCTTACTCTTGTCTTCTGGTATCAGAAACCATTTTTAGAATGTTCACTGCTTCTTTTGTTTTTCAGAACATGCTTTGATGACATGGTCCAAACTGGGTAAGGTCCATTGTCCTTTTCAAATATTGTGCTATGTTGTATTGTTATGATGTATTTATCCTAATTACTGTCATTATCTTATCAATCATGTCATCTGCATGACATTCATATAAGCAATGACGATCTGCGTGACCAGGAATATGACCTCCTATATGTCCTCTTCAGTGCGTATCGATGCCCACTCTGTATGCACTCTGCTTGGAATATGGAGCACAACTGGGAGCAAATGGACAAGGAGATCACTCAGTCACCCATGCCCACTGAATACCAGGATGCCACTGTGAAGGTATGACACTTTGAATGTGAATTGGAACTTTAAAAAGCAAAACATGATGACCTCAATTATTGTGGTCCCTTGTGTTTTGGGGTACTGTAACTACACTGATCTGGTATAGATTTACTTTGGCTTTATATTATGACTCACTTTAGGCTTATATTCAAGGGATATTTAAACTTATTTTTAAGTTTCAGTATTGAGCACAATATCTGCCTCGTGACATGGTTTGGTCGGTCTCTCCTTCTCCCTGACCTGTAGATCATATGTAATGACTGCCAAACCCACTGTACGGTGCCTTTCCATGTTCTGGGAATGAAGTGCAGTGGCTGTGGGTCCTACAACACAGCACAGAATGGGGGACTGATACGGCAGTCCCCGGAACCACAGCCCCAGGAGCCAGAGCAGCAGCCCCAGTCCCCATTGCCAGAACCATAGAATATGTATAATTTTAATTACATTGGTACTCCACCTCCTAGTTCTCGATGCTCCACATTACCTCCCCATTCTACGCAGACCTAACTACACTATCCACCTCTTTCCCAACATTGCTCTGCCAAGAGTACAGGTAGTCGTGCCTGGGTTCCAGAACCTGGTGCCAGGACCTCAGGGTAATAAACTTGGATCCCTCTCCTAGTGTGTTGTACAGCAGTTTTGGGATTGAATTTCTGTTATTACATGGCTATTGATCCATTTGTTTCTCAGATAAAAGCCAGCATAAGATAATTGTGAATGAGGAATTAAATATAGTCAGCCACACAATTTATTTCCCATTTTGTCCCAAGTTGGAATGGATTAGTTTCTGTCATTAATGCTTTCACCAAATGATTTAGATTTTTGTTGGGGTGAAGAATGCTGTTATGTGAGAAGTTTGTAAAGCACTGCAATGTTTGACTGGCTTTGCGTTTCTAAAAACCTATGTAAATGCTTCAGACTGACATTTTTACAATGGTAATGGATTTCAATGTCTGTTTGCAAAACTCAGGTATTTGAAATAGTTTAGATACGGTTCAACATCAAATTGTGTTCATTCTATGTTTGAGTTGAATTTTGATTAGACGAGTGGATTATCATGAGTAACACGTATGTAAATTATTGAATAATTACTACAGTTAGACAATGGCTGTTGGCAACTATCTCACTCCATGCTTAGCTCGTATTGTCACTCAAATATGAGAGAAATAGAGTGAAAATATTGCATCTGTATTGCCTTTGGTGTCATTCATTGATGCAGGTTTTGGGATGGTGACATTTACTGTAAAGACTAATAAATACCATGATTGTTCTGAATAATGTTATTTAAGATTTGCATCACAGTAATTTCAAAATAAATAAGATAATAGTAGCTGGAAAGTGTTCTTTACAAAAACTGCAATGAACATTCTGTGAAAAATATAGTTGAAGTGGGAAGTTTACATACACTTAGGTTGGAGTCATTAAAACTCGTCTTTCAACCACTCCACAAATTTCTTGTTAACTTTAGTTTTGGAAAGTCGTTTAGGACATCTACTTTGTGCATGACATCATTTTTCCAACAATTGTTTAGACATTACTTCACTAATTCAGTGTTTCACAATTCCAGTGGGTCAGAAGTTTACATACACTAAGTTGACTGTGCCTTTAAACAGCTTGGAAAATACCAGAAAATTATGTCATGGCTTTAGAAGCTTCTGACAGGCTAATTGACATTTGAGTCAATTGGAGGTGTACCTGTGGATGTATTTCAAGGCCTGCCTTTAGCTGTACATACATACAGTATCAGTCAACATTTTGGACACACCACCTCATTCAATAGTTTTCTTAATTTTTACCATTTCCTAGGCGCACACAGACAGAGTATACAAAACAGTAAGGACACACTGCCTGCCCTCCAGGACATCTACAGCACCCGGTGTCATTAAGGACAAGACAATTATCTACAACCTCAGCCATGCAAGGCCTGTTCACCCTGCAATCATCTAGCAGACTGAGACAGTACAGGTGTATCAAAGCCGGGACCGAGAGACTGAAAAAACGGCTTCTATCTCCAGGCCATCGGACTGTTGAATTGCCATTACTAGCCAGCCACCGCCCGGTATTCTGCCTGGCACCTTAGAGACTGCTGCCCCATGTACACTTAGTGTCAAAAATTAGGAACACCCATGGCAATTTCTAGGGCCTTCCTCTGACACTGCCTGCTATAGAGGTCCTGGGCGGCAGGAAGCTTGGCCCCGGTAATGTACTGGGCCGTACGCACTACCCTCTGTAGTGCCTTGCGGTCGGAGGCCGAGCAGTTTCCATACCAGGCAGTGATGCAACCATTCTTTCGATTGTGCAGCTGTAGAACCTTTCTAGGATCTGAGGACCCATGCCAAATATTTTCAGTCTCCTTGGTGTCAGCTTGAGGTGCAATGTACACAGCTGCAGATTTGTGGACTCGAGCCACATGACTTGGACTCGAGTCTGACTTGAGTCACAAATTTGATGACATGGGACATGACATAAATCCAATCAAATCAAATTTATTTATATAGCCCTTCGTACATCAGCTGATATCTCAAAGTGCTGTACAGAAACCCAGCCTAAAACCCCAAACAGCAAGCAATGCAGGTGTAGAAGCACGGTGGCTAGGAAAAACTCCCTAGAAAGGCCAATACCTAGGAAGAAACCTAGAGAGGAACCAGGCTATGTGGGGTGGCCAGTCCTCTTCTGGCTGTGCCGGGTGGAGATTATAACAGAACATGGCCAAGATGTTCAAATGTTCATAAATGACCAGCATGGTCGAATAATAATAAGGCAGAACAGTTGAAACTAGAGCAGCAGCACAGTCAGGTGGAAGTTGAAACTGGAGCAGCAGCATGGCCAGGTGGACTGGGGACAGCAAGGAGTCATCATGTCAGGTAGTCCTGGGGCATGGTCCTAGGGCTCAGGTCCTCCGAGAGAGAGAGAAAGAAAGAGAGAAGGAGAGAATTAGAGAACGCACACTTAGATTCACACAGGACACCGAATAGGACAGGAGAAGTACTCCAGATATAACAAACTGACCCCAGCCCCCCGACACAAACTACTGCAGCATAAATACTGGAGGCTGAGACAGGAGGGGTCAGGAGACACTGTGGCCCCATCCGAGGACACCCCCGGACAGGGCCAAACAGGAAGGATATAACCCCACCCACTTTGCCAAAGCACAGCCCCCACACCACTAGAGGGATATCTTCAACCACCAACTTACCATCCTGAGACAAGGCTGAGTATAGCCCACAAAGATCTCCGCCACGGCACAACCCAAGGGGGGGGGCGCCAACCCAGACAGGATGACCACAACAGTGAATCAACCCACTCAGGTGACGCACCCCCTCCAGGGACGGCATGAGAGAGCCCCAGCAAGCCAGTGACTCAGCCCCTGTAATAGGGTTAGAGGCAGAGAATCCCAGTGGAAAGAGGGGAACCGGTCAGGCAGAGACGGCAAGGGCGGTTCGTTGCTCCAGAGCCTTTCCGTTCACCTTCCCACTCCTGGGCCAGACTACACTCAATCATATGACCCACTGAAGAGATGAGTCTTCAGTAAAGACTTAAAGGTTGAGACCGAGTTTGCGTCTCTGACATGGGTAGGCAGACCGTTCCATAAAAATGGAGCTCTATAGGAGAAAGCCCTGCCTCCAGCTGTTTGCTTAGAAATTCTAGGGACAATTAGGAGGCCTGCGTCTTGTGACCGTAGCGTACGTGTAGGTATGTACGGCAGGACCAAATCAGAGAGATAGGTAGGAGCAAGCCCATGTAATGCTTTGTAGGTTAGCAGTAAAACCTTGAAATCAGCCCTTGCTTTGACAGGAAGCCAGTGTAGAGAGGCTAGCACTGGAGTAATATGATCAAATTTTTTGGTTCTAGTCAGGATTCTAGCAGCCGTATTTAGCACTAACTGAAGTTTATTTAGTGCTTTATCCGGGTAGCCGGAAAATAGAGCATTGCAGTAGTCTAACCTAGAAGTGACAAAAGCATGGATTAATTTTTCTGCATCATTTTTGGACAGAAAGTTTCTGATTTTTGCAATGTTACGTAGATGGAAAAAAGCTGTCCTCGAAATGGTCTTGATATGTTCTTCAAAAGAGAGATCAGGGTCCAGAGTAACGCCGAGGTCCTTCACAGTTTTATTTGAGACGACTGTACAACCATTAAGATTAATTGTCAGATTCAACAGAAGATCTCTTTGTTTCTTGGGACCTAGAACAAGCATCTCTGTTTTGTCCGAGTTTAATAGTAGAAAGTTTGCAGCCATCCACTTCCTTATGTCTGAACATAAAATGTTTTATGTCTGAACATAAAATGACATGACTTGACTTGAATTTGAGAATGATGAATCGAAATTATCTAGCCAGGTTTTGTAACGCTTTGTCACTCATTTTGTGGCACAGAAGACAGTAGCCTCGCACTAGCAAAAACGTTTAACAGATTGGCTAGTGAAACGCACACTCTTCCCTCTGATTGGACCAACAAACTGTCAATCTACATAAACATTGGACATAAACATTACACAACAAGTTGGAAAGTGCAAATTCAACTTTGAGTGGCTTGAAAGGACTCCGTGGCTAACTGCAAGCGCTGCAAAGCAATCACTAGCCTGCTATTCAGTGGAGTGGGTGTGTGGTCCAAGTCTGCGTTTAAGGGTCTCTTTTCCAAGCTTAAAAGGATAAACATTCAACACCATGGGCCGGAAAAGGTTGAATACATAGGCCATGCTATAAATCCAACATGACTTCTGCTGTGTTCAAAAGAACTGGAAACTCGTAACTGGGAAATCTCAGACTTCAGTGAGTTCAAGACAACTGGGAACTCAGAAAAAACTAGCTCCCACTGGGAAAATATGTTTTGAACAGTCATCCAACTCGGAATTCCAAATCGGGAACTCGGGTCTCTTCCTAGAGCTCCAACCTGAAGATCACTGACGTCATGATCCGACTTGGAAAAAAACTAAGTTCTCAGTTGTCTTGAAAGCACCATAAATCCAGAGAATGACAGACTTTCATGACAAAATTTGCCCACAAAGGACCACCGTGCTGCCTTCCTGTTCAAATGAGCACTGCACAACAACGTCTTGTATGCTGCTGCATAAATTATGTTATATGCCAAGGAGATATGTATACTGCAGCTAAGAAGGTAATACTAAGTGTATGTTGTGTAGTATGCTGTTAGTAGCCTATGTGCCTCACCCTAATAATTTGGTCCCTTTCCCCTCTTCTAACTTAGCCTACTGTCTTCCCAGACAACTGGGAACTCGGAAGAAAACTTGCGGGGGGAAAAAACGTTTGGAACGGTCATCCAAATCTGAATTCAAAGTCGGGAACTCGGGCCTCTTTCTAGTCCTCCGACTTTCTGATTTGCAGATCACTGAAGCATTGATTTGACCTCGTTTTTTCCCTGAGTCCCCAGTTGTCTTGAAAGCTCCATGTGTCCTGTCCCTGTCATTCTGGTTGTGCATAATAGGACGTCATGGGCCCCAGCATAGAAATACAGTCGTGGCCAAAAGTTTTGAGAATGACACAAATATTCATTTTCACAAAGTCTGCTGCCTCACTGTCTTTAGATATTTTTGTCAGTTGTTACTGTGGAATACTGAAGTATAATTACAAGCATTTCATAAGTGTCAAAGGCTTTTATTGACAATTACACGAAGTTGATACAAAGAGTCAATATTTGCAGTGTTGACCCTTCTTTTTCAAGACCTCTGCAATCCGCCCTGGCACTCTGTCAATTAACTTCTGGGCAACATCCTGACTGATGGCAGCCCATTCTTGCATAATCAAGTCTTGGAGTTTGTCAGAATTTGTTGGGTTTTGATTGTCCACCTGCCTCTTGAGGATTGACCACAAGTTCTCAATGGGATTTAGGTCTGGGGAGTTTCCTGGCCATGGACCCAAATTATCGATGTTTTGTTCCCTGAGCCACTGAGTTATCACTTTTGCCTTATAGCAAGGTGCTTCATCATGCTGGAAAAGGCATTGTTCGTCACTAAACTGTTCCTGGATGGTTGGGAGAAGTTGCTCTCAGAGGATGTGTTGGTACCATTCTTTATTCATGGCTGTGTTCTTAGGCAAAATTGTGAGTGAGCCCACTCCCTTGGCTGAGAAGCAACCCCACACATGAATGGTCTCAGGATGCTTTACTGTTGGCATGACACAAGACTGATGGTAGCGCTCACCTTGTCTTCTCCGGACAAGCTTTTTTCCGTATGCCCCAAACAATCGGAAAGGGGATTCATCAGAGAAAATGACTTTACCCCAGTCCTCAGCAGTCCAATCCCTGCACCTTTTGCAGAATATAATTCTGTTCCTGATGTTTTTCCTGGAGAGAAGTGGCTTCTTTGCTGCCCTTCTTGACACCAGGCCATCCTCCAAAAGTCTTCGCTCACTGTGCGTGCAGATGCACTCACACCTGCCTGCTGCCATTCCTGAGAAAGCTCTGTACTGGTGGTGCCCCAATCCCGCAGCTGAATCAACTTTACGAGACGGTCCTGGCACTTGCTGGACTTTCTTAGGCACCCTGAAGCCATCTTCACAACAATTGAACCGCTCTCCTTGAAGTTCTTGGTGATCCGATAAATGGTTGATTTAGGTGCAATCTTACTGGCAGCAATATCCTTGCCTGTGAAGCCCTTTTTGAGCAAAGCAATGATGACAGCACGTGTTTCCTTGCAGGTAACCATGGTTGACAGAGTAAGAACAATGATTCCTAGCACCACCTCCTTTTGAAGCTTCCAGTCTGTTATTCGAACTCAATCAGCATGACAGAGTGATCTCCAGCCTTGTCCTCGTCAACACTCACACCTGTGTTCACAAGAGAATCACTGACATGATGCCAGCTGGTCCTTTTGTGGCAGGGCCAAAATGCAGTGGAAATGTTTTTTGTGATTCAGTTAATTTGCATGGCAAAAAAGGGACTTTGCAATTCATAACATTCTGGTGTATATGCAAATTGCCATCATACAAACTGAGGCGGCAGCCTTTGTGAAAATGAATAATAGCGTCATTCTCAAAACCTTTGGCCACGACTGTAGGCTACATGGCCTGTAAGAGAAAATGATTGCTCAAGGTATTAACAGTGGTGGGAAAAGTACTCAAATGTCATACTTGAGTAAAAGATACCTTAACAGAAAATGACTCAAGTGAAAGTTACCCAGTAAAATACTACTTGAGTAAAAGTCTGGTTTTAAATGTAGTAGTAAAAATAGTTCTTGATTTGTCATACTTGAGGAGAAGTACAAAGTAAAAGTAACACATCAAATTCCTTATATTAAGCAAACCAGATGGAACGATTTTTGACCACACATCATTTACAAACACAGTAGTTGTGTTTTGTGAGTCCGCCAGATCAGAGGTAGTAGAGGTAACGTTATATTGATAGGTGCCATAATTCTGTTCTGCCTGAGCATTCTAAATGTAATGAGTACTTTCAGGTGTTAGGGAAAATGCATGTAGTAAAAATAACATTATTTTCTTTAGGAATGTAGTAGAGTAAAAGTTGTCAAAAATATAATTAGTAAAGTACATATACGACATAAGTAGTACTTAAAAGTATTTTTACTTTAGCACTGAAATATTAATAATCATTAAGTCTTATTAAGAAAAATCTACCAATGTAACAATGTATGTGGAAATTGCCTTTGTAGAACCAGTTTAATGGTTGTAATTGTCAATTGGGTAATTGTATGGTCCCAGAAGGAGCAGTGCTTATGTACCTGTTTGAGCTCCTTTTAGGCTGCGTTTAGACAGGCTGCCCAATTCTGATATTTTTCCCCACTAATTGGTCTTTTGACCAATCACGTCAGATATTTTTCAGAGCTGATCTGATTGGTCAAAATACCAATTAGTGGGGGGGGAAATATCAGAATTCGTCTGCATGTGTACACAGCTTTAGACAGATTCGATTTCTCAAGGGGGGGAGGCTGTGCAGTTTTGCCCTCTACCTGTGTCCCTTCAGATAGGACAAGTTAAGCAAGATGCATAGGCTATATATTTTGGGCTATTTCCCATGCATATTTGGTCAATCTTCTTGCATGATATGGCACTTTCACCATTGGACATCCAAGACTTGTAAATAAATCTACACTCTAAAAATAAAAGGTTTCGCTGCAGGATCCTTCAGAATAATTTAAGCTTAATTTAAGAACCTATACTCTGCCATCAGTTAGTTTCTGAACCTTTGTAGACTTAAGGGGTGCTTTGAAGTACCCTTTTCAAAAGAGGAGTTTGTTTTGGAGCCAGCAGTGGACTTGTGCATATAATTAAAATTGAGAACATTGCTCAAAAGACACATTTTCAAAAAAGCGACTAGCGACAAATCTAGGGACTTTACTGGTGTTGTTGGAGACTTTTGGAGACTCTGACATGAAAGCACATATCGTTCTTACACTTCTCAACGAGCAGCGGGTGCTGCAGTGGGCCCCACCCCTGTCCCAAAGCACTCACAGGCGGCCCAGTCCTCGCACAGCAGTCCCTCCCAGCTGCAGTCAGAGCAGGAGATGTTCACCCCTCCACGTCCAGACTGCAAATGAATTGCGAATGCGGGAAGCAGCCGCTGGCTGATCCCGCCCTGGCTTACATAAAAATAAATTTAGCTGGTAGTTGTTGTATAAGTGTTGGCACGTTTTAGCTAAAGTTAGCTAGCTAGATTCAATATTGACAAATGTTAGTCCTTATTTAAACCCATGATACTCTCTCACCATCTCATCATTGTGTGTGTGAGCCTGAGCCTGTCTCCATACTCTCCTTCTCAATCTGTGCAAAGCTCTTATTCAAAAGTACCCCTTGTTGAGAGACCAGACAGGGAAGGGCTATGCAAGAATTCTTCAGTGTTCCTACTCACATTACTTCATACTAATAATCTCTTTACACCATTCATTTAGCCTACCCAAACCATAATGTGCTAGTTTGAAATTTTTCCTTCTCACACTGCACCTCTGACCTTGGTCCCAATAATCAATCATGACATTTCTCCTCTCTACATTTTATTTTAAGGAGGCACGGCATGAGAGAGAATGAATACAAAAAAGAACACCAGCCACTTGCTCACGTTGCACAAGTACAGGAAATGCAGAAGAGGTATGGAAGGTAAGGGGGAAAAAATAAGCCCAGATGAAACCAAAAATGAAGACCCAAGGTAATTGCATATAAACAATGGCCAATATTTTGTTTGTCAAAGTCAAACTGCTGATCCCAGATCAGTTTTAAGAGCATAAATAAGATTTTTGAACAGGTCGAGACCTGATATGGGACGTTTAGCCTTTTTCTATAGACTTTATGTTTGATATTTATATTTGATTTTCAGATTGAGACTGGTGAGGATTCCTTCAGTCAGAAGTTACATGGTGAAAAGAGGCAGGTGGAGTGCCAAAAGAGACCTTACATAAATTCCCTACAAGACAAAAATGAAAGACTGAAAAATATCAATTTTTCTGAAACAAGGCACCAAGGACATCTTAAAACAGTAACCCGCACTCTATTTGTCAGCCATTGTAAGTAGTCAAAAAGTCTGACAGAAATAAATGGTCAAAACTAATGTAACATATCCAAGTACTGTCATCTGAATCCAAGATATATTGATGCATTATAAGCAAATTGACTTTGATTTTCTCAGAGATGAGAATCAAATCCGGTATGGATGTGGACTGAAAGATTATGTTTGGGTTCTGCACAATGGCCGACGGAATCATTGCAGAAACTGAGAAGAGTGGTGTTCTCTCACACGGAGGAGGCTCACAATGGCAATTTTTTTAAATCAATGTTACTGCATGTAAAATGCCTTTCCAGCCTTTTTATTACACAGCCTCTAATTTTAGGTTTGAAGGTCACTGCAGCCATTTTGCGCCTCTTACCTCTTCAAAGAAGATCCAAGTGGGCTGTACGTCAGACAGGGTATGTATTTCCCAGCAGACAAATAAATGCAAAGTTAGTACTGTGTACGGTATGCTGTGCAAGACGTGCTGTGCTCAGTTAAGTTACTGTTTGAAATATGACTTGAGTAACCTTTGACTTTTTATTTTTACTTTTTGAAATGTGTAAAATTCCTATCACTTACCAGACCAATAGAGGGGAATCCCTTTTCAGATGAGAGCCACATCCAGCTCTTCCTGGATGGAGAAAAGCTACTCACTGAAAAGCCGTAGGACATCTCCATGGGATTGGGAGTGGCAATGGGGGTCATTTCCTTCTTCATATTGAGTATGCAGCATCAGTAAAAAGAACTATGCTGTTAATTCAGAAATGTGTTCTGGGAATTGATGAAGGGTTAAATTACCAACAAATGTTGTACGAATGGCAAACCTTTTGCTGTAGAAGGATAAGGGAGACCAGAGATTTCTGTGATGTCTGCAAGTGAGATTTGTGACCACTCAATGTAATTTGTATTTTGTTATAATTCATAACACCCTAAAAAGGTGCTTTGAGGAAACTTTAAAAGGCTCCTCAGGGAAAAGGTTCCTGGGAGCACCATAAGGGGTTCCGTCAGTGTTGCAATCTGAGGAACCCCTAAGAAGGTGCCTCCAGGAACCTTTTCTTTTTAGAATGTACACTAAGCACATCAACCTGCCTTGCCTTCTGATTTCATGCCCTATTTTACATCAAAGTGTGTTGTAGACAAAATATTGAAAAGAGCGGTCTGGTTGCCTCAGACATTTGTAGTTGAACAAGTCATCACATCTTTTTTTTTACTTGAGTTGACAACTTGTGAATTGACTTGCTCTTAGAATGCACGACTTTACTCAACCCGTTCTACTTGTGACTCAGTCCCACCTTTGCACGGCTGTAACAATAACAGACAAAAATTTGATGGTGAGGTATTCCAAATCGGGAGGAAAGAACTTGTTCCTGTATGTTGCGACAATCACACCATGAGTTATGAAACACCCCTCAGCCTTTAAATTTTCCTGGAGTTATTTCTTCCTACCCGTACGATGGATGAGAACCCTGGTGGGTGGGTTGGCAAGACACATTGAAGAGAGACACATTTCTGTACAGATTGCAGTTCCTTATGCCCCTCTGAAAAAAGATCCTCGCACTGAGCTCGTCTAAACTATTTTACAGGGATTGTACATTAGTAATACACGCAGAAAGCCTTTGAGTCCTTTAAATCACAGACACCTGTACTTATTACCCTAGCTAATGTCATGCAAGGTCAATGACACTAACATGTAAATTATGGGCATTCCCATGGAGCTTTACATTTCTTTTGTACCTGATTCTATCATTTATTGCTGACTGTTTTTACTAATTTTGCTTTGCCATGTGTTTCTTCCCCGCTGTGTTGTGATATTTGTTCTGTATTGACTTGTGTCATATGTCCCTATCCTTCTGTGTTGTCTGTCTTTGCCTGTGATTGCAATGTTATGCGAATGTTCTTTATTTATCCAGGCGAGCCGATTTAAGGTTAAACAAGACTTGGAAGTCTCCTTCAAGCTCCCATTTAAAATTATGTCCAATGCAGCCGTTTTTATTTCTATCAAATCAATTGTTACTCAATTGAGTATCTTACTGTGATTAATAGTCAAAATGAACTGGAAAACCAGCTGTTATTGGCTGAGAGGAAAAAAAGTCATTGGTCTATTAACTGATACTGCCTAGTGACTTCAACAGGCGGTCCAAAAACCCCACCCAGCCAAACAAGCTGAAATTTCAGCGGGTCTTTTCAAGCAGCTCTTACACTAAAGTGCATTCAGAATTTTAGTATGATAATCAAATGACTGCCTTGTCCCTTTAAATGTAGCTTAACCCTTTACACTCATGGGAATTGGCCTATATGGATAGTGCAAAATTTAAATGTATCTTAAACTTTGAAAAAGACAAGTTCACCTGCCAAGCATTACACATTTACTGTACTTTGTCGCATTTGTTACGATACATTCAGTAACAAGAATATTCCTGGAAAATGTGGGTTAGGTACAACGTAAGACCAAAAATAATGACACTGGTTTGAGAGGACTAACTACGGTCTCACAGTGGTGCCACAAGTCCAAAGTGTGCCCAGTTTTAATTTCAATGCACTTTGACAACTAACCACATTACTCTCAAACTGGATGGAAAGGTATATTTATAAAAATGTTTTAAAAAAGACAGCTGATTGATACAGGAAGTGTCTTTATCAAAGCCAGCAGAATATGTTCATTTGACATGGTGGGATCTTTGGAAATGGCAGTGGAAACACCTATACACAAAAATGTGAAAAGAAACGTGAAGTGTTGGTCACATGTTTCATGAACTTAAGTAAAACATCCCAGAAATGTCCATATGCACAAAAGGCTTCTCAAATTGTGCACACAAATTTGTTGACATTCCTGTTAGTGAGCATTTTTCTTATTTGCCAAGATAATCATCCACCTGACAGGTGTGGCATATCACAAAGCTGATTAAACAGGTGCACCTTGTCACAAAACAATGCCACAGATGTCTCAGGTTGGAGTGTGCAATTGACATGCTGACTACTGGAATGTTTACCATAAGACACCTCCAGTTTGAGAATTTGGCAGTACATCCAATCTGCCTCAACTGCAGCCCTATGGTGTCGTGTGGGTGAGTGGTTTGCTGATGTCAAAGTTCCAACATAAGTGCCCCATGGGGGCTGTGGCGTTATGGGCAGTTAAAAGCTGACAAATCACATTATCAAAAGCAATTTGAATGCCCAAAATACCATCCGCCTGAGATCCAATTAAGGTCTGACTGGAATTCTAATTCCTAGTCATGTGAATTCTAGATTATGGCCTAATGAAAAACTTGTATATCCTTAGTATCATCTTTCAAATTCTTAATTTACAGCATTACCCTTAATCAGAAAAAAAACATTGCCCAATTAGCAGGAGGGATGGGGCTGTGTGTCACAAGTTAAGAACAGCTGTCAGTCAAAACCAACAGCGCAGAGCCCTGAAGTCATTCATCGCACACTACAGCCACGGCGTTCCAATTTAGGCACTTGTCAGAGCCCAAAGCTGACATTTTCAACCTGTATATGGTATGAGTGTAAAGGGCTACATATCAAATGTAGCAACCCATGGTGTAAAGTACTATGTACCCACTACATTCCTAAAGGACAATGTCATTTTTTACATCATACATATTTTAAATAAATTTACATTTGATGAAGTTGATAGTACATTTAAAACCACTTACTCAGGTAGTATTTTCCTTGATGACTTAAAATGTTGAACCAGGAACAGATATAGCCCTTGGTTCTCACCAGACCTGACTGCCCTTGACAAAAACATCCTATGGCGTTCTGCATTAGCATCGAACAGCCCGTGATATGCAACTTTTCAGGGAAGCTAAAAACCAATATACAGGCAGTTTGAAAAAGCTAGCCTTGGCTTTACAGAAATTTGCTTCCTGCAACAAACTCAAAAGTTCTGGGACACTAAAGTGCATGGAGAAGAACATCTCCTCCCAGCTGCCCACTGCACTGAGGATAGGAAACACTGTCACTGATACACTACATTTGAGAATTTCAATAAGCATTTTCCTACAGCTGGCCATGCTTTCCACCTGGCTACCCCTGTCAACAGCACTGCACCCCCCACAGCAACTTGCCCAAGCCTTCCTAATTTCTTCTCCCAAATCCAGTCAGCTAATGTTCTGAGAGAGCGCCAAAATCTGGACCCCTACAAATCAGCCAACGCTAGACAATCTGGACCCTTTCTAAAATTCTGCCGAAATTGTTGCAACCCCCATTACTAGCCTGTTCAACCTCTCGTGTCACCTGAGATTCCCAAAGACTGGAAAGCAGCTGCGGAACATTGACCCACACTGCTACAGACCAATATCTATCCTACCTTTAAAGGTCTTTGAAAGCAAAGACAAACAGATTACCGACCATTTCAAATCCCACCATAACTTCTTCGCGTTGCAATCTGGTCATGGGTGCACCTCAGCCATGCTCAAGGTCCTAAACGATATCTTGTCCGCCATCGATAAGAAACTGTGCAGACGTATTCATTGACCTGGCCAAGGCTTGACTCTGTCAATCACCACATCGTCATTGGTAGACTCGATAGCCTTCGTTTCTCAAATGATTGCGTCGCCTGGTTCACCAACTACTTCTCTGATAGAAGTCAGTGTCAAATCGGAAGGTCTGTTGACCAGGCAGTCTATGGGAGTGCCTCAGGGTTCAACTCTTCTCTGTATACATCAATGATGCCCGTGCTGCTGGTGAGTTTGATCCACCTCTACGCAGACACCATTCTGTATACTTCTGGCCCCTCTGGACACTGTTAACAACCCTCCAGACAAGTTAATGCCATACATCTCTTTCCGTGGCCTCCAACTGCTCTTAAATACAAGTAAAACTAAATGCATGCTCTTCAACCGATCTCTGCCCACACCTGCCCCCCCCGTCCAGCATCACTACTCTGGACAGTTCTGACTTTAGGTAATTGTCCACATATTCTAGGTGTCTGGTTAGACTAACTCTCCTTCCAGACTCACATCTCCAATCCAAAGTTAAATATAGAATTGGCTTCCTATTTCACAACAAAGCATCCTTCACTCATGCTGCCAAACTGACCATCCTACCGATCCTCAATGATGTAATTTACAAAATAGCCTCCAATACCCTACTCAATAAATTGGATGCAGTCACAGCCGTTTTGTCAAAGCCCCATAGACACACACAACCCACCACTGCGACCTGTACGCTCTCGTTGGCTGGCCCTCGCTTCAAACCCACTGGTTCCAGGTCATCTACAAGACCCTGCTAGATAATGTCTCCCCTTCTCAGCTCGCTGGTCACCATAGCAGCACGCATCTCGGTCACCCCCAAAATTAATTATTCCTTTGGCCACCTCTCCTTCCAGTTCTCTGCTGCTAATGACTGGAACGAACAACATCTCTGAAACTGGAAGCACTCATCTCCCTCACTAGCTTTAAGCACCAGCTGTCAAAGCAGCTCACAGATTACTGCACATAGCCCAGCTTTAATTTAGCCCAAACTACCTCGTCCCCTTACTGTATTTATTTTGCACCCCATTATTTTTCCTTCTACTGCAAATCTACCAGTCGTGTTTAACTTGCTATATTGTATTTACTTTGCCACCATGGCTTTTTTGCCTTTACCTCCCATCTCACTTGCATAGACTTATTTTCCTACTGTATTATTGACTTTGTTTTACTGTGTAACCGTGTGTCAAACTGCTTTGCTTTCTTGGCCAGGTTGCAATTGTAAATGAGAACTTGTTCAACTTGCCTACCTAGTTAAATAAAATAAACTTTTACTCAAGTAAAACAATGGAGTACTTTCTCCACCACTGCATATAACTTTTCAGAATCATAAGCACTCGTTTTATAATTTAAATACTTGCAATGTCAAAAAGTCAATATACAATGTGGTCAGAACCAAATGAGTTAGTTTCATTGCTTGAAGGACTATAATCTGAATCCAAGAAGGTGTGATTCACATCTCAAATCCACAGTTGCGTAGCTTTACACAAGTTAATCCCCATAGATCCAAATAGATTAGAAATGTGTATCAAGAAAGAAAAAGCCCATAGAAAATGCAACATCTTTATTGATTAGGGGAAAAAAATATGCTGTTTAATTAGTTACGCCACAGATGATGCCACTTCCTGTGAAATAAAACAAAATTGTATTAGGCAAACCTTGAAGTTCATTTGCTTTGAAATACAATATAAAACCTACTGTACCTCTGAAAAGTTAGTGTCGTCAGGTGAATGTTGTGTAGAGGGAGAATCTCCATGTTTCGCCAAGTCAGTCATACTGGTCTGCTTTACCACAGGGCTGGCTCGCCTAGGAATGGAAAAGTGAATAGGGTCAATCTATTGACAAACAGCTCACATTAGAAAGCATTCTAAACACCAGCAACCTAGTAGATTGACATGTTAAACTAAACGATGGAGCCACACAAGCAGTTGGGATGGCGTACCTTGCGTTTGCAGTCTTCCTCCTGACCACGGCAACGAGGACACTGATAACTACAATCGCAGCACAGAGGCCAACGGCCCCATAGATTAGTGGGCCTTGCATGGTGTTGGCGAGCTGGTCTTGGCAGGAGTCTCCACTGTAGCCTTGACCACAGGCACAGGAGGTGCCCCCATTGGTCTCCACACACTCCCCATTCCCATTACAGCGCTTCTCACTACACTGCTGCTTGACATCCAGGTTTCTCACCAGCCCACTGTTGTCCAGAGAGGTGGTAGAGCCAAGATCTGCAGATGTGGGAATGCTGGGGCTTGGAGGCAGGGTTGGAGCTTTGGACTGGACTTCAGACTGCCCTTTGAGATGGACACCTGGTGGAGAACCAGACTTGTTTTGTATTCAATTGAGGTTAGGTTATGACAGCAAATCATGGTCCTGGGAACCCCAAGAGCTGCACATTTGCCTTAACACTACACAACTGAATTAAATAAAAGCGTGTATTAAAAACACTTCAGGTTACAGCTAAGATTTTTAATTTCAGGCATTGCTAATGAAAATCTCACAATTCTCATCTGAGGTGTCAAGGCATTCAGGATGCCCATCACAGAACTTCTCCAGGGGGAGGCATGTGTGCCCATCCAGACAGGGTCTACTACCAGCTGGGCAGTGCTGGTCTAGGGCGCAGTGTGTAGCATTGACTGGTCGATGGCCATGGGCACACCTACATGTCCTACCACCAGGGACAGCCAGACAGAAGTGACTGCAGTCTCCATTCCCATCAGAGCAGAAGTTGAAGCCTAGAAATAAGTGTATGAGGAAGAGTAAAATGTGAAGAGTCTCAATAAATAGAGTAGTGTGCAACTGTTGTGGCCTTTCTTACCCATCTGGCTGGACTTGCTGTAGGCCTTCAAACTGACAACTTCAGTGTTGACCTCAAACCAAAGTGTCTTGATCAGTTGGTCATCTCTATACCAAACTTGGGTCGTGTCTGAAACATTCAACAGCAATGAATCCAAAACCATGGTGAGAGAACCATTATCCTTAGATTAAAGTATCAGAGCCATCTCCTGGCTACAGTAATGTGGCACTGAGTACTGGGGATGGCAGCGGTGTTAAGAAAGAATCAGCTACATTACCACGGTCTGTCACCCAGAGGAGCATGCTGTTGCTGAGAGCAAATGCAATCAGGCCATCCCCAGTTGTAAACGCAATGTATCCAGAACCATCAACTCTGACAGAGCCGATCACCCCAGCGCCTGAAACATAAAATCCAAGTATTCCATCACCACCTATAGATGGACTTAAAGTGAAGGTTTGTATTGTATAACAATGGTTCCTCACCGATGTCAGCCCAGTAAATCTCCCCACCATCATTGGAGAAAGTCAGGGAGGTGGGCTGCACAGCATCCTTCCAAACCTGCGCTCGCTTCCCCCCGTCCATGTGAGCACACTCCACATGAGCACTTTCCCCCTGCTTGGCAAAACAGAGTCTTCCACTAAGTGGGTGAAGAGCTATGGACTCCAGACTTCCAATATCATCAATTAACACAGCAGTGTGTTCCCCATTGGAAGAGGTGACCTGCAGGCGTGACTGTTTGGTGCTACTCCAGTACACGTTGAGGGTTATCCAGTCTAGAGCCAGGGCTGTGACAGTGTCCCCTTTAAGTTGCAGGAACTGGCCGCGAGGCACCAAGCTGGTCTCTTTCAGCTTGAAGAGGCCTACAGAGGAATGGCCGGAGTCAGCCAGGTACAACATCTTGTCTCGTAGGGTGTAATCCAAAATGGCTGCCTCATTGACATTGGCGAGAGGTAGAGAGAGGTGCTCAGGCCAGGTCTTCAGGCCCACAGCACTGAGCATGGTCTGCAGGTAGATCTAGAGACACACATGCATATGTCTAAGTACATGGTGGAGAAGTTTGTCATTTACTCCTGAATAACTGCACAAAAGTAGCACGCAAAGCCAATTGGGCTCGACTCAAAGTACAGGTTATTACTGAGAGCTTATGAGACCAGGCATTCTTAAGAGCTTTTCATTTTAGAGGACAGGGACTTCGATTCATTAACATGTAGCTAGTGGCATTGAATATTGTGCAGTATCAAGTGAAGTGGGTAAACCTGAGTTGGCAGAGTCCTACCTGTGTGACAACTGTTGGAGACAACACCAAGAGGAAGGCAGAGTTGACCAGGTTGGAGCAGTTGAGGCCATCCTCTGCTAGGAGCAGACCAGAGGGACACTTGCAGACCCCTTTGGGGCCGGGGGCCAATACACACAGGTGAGAGCAATGAAGTTTCTCACAGGGACTATCAGTGCTTGTTTGCAGCAGTGGATGAATGACCTGCATCCCCAGATACATGCAAATTACACACACATTTAATACAAACATGTTCTTTGTGCAATTACAGGAAACCCATGAGATTGCCATCTTATTTAGGTGAAATGAAAATTTTACAATTTACACATTAACATTTGGGAAAAAGATACTTGCTTTGAGTCCAAAAGCTTGTGCAGGTCGTTTGAGTAGAACTTTGCAGTTCTTTCCAGTGATTTTATTAGCCCCTTGAATAGTTCCCCTCTTGGTGTCTGACCAGTAGAGCAGGTCATTGAAAACTGTGACCGAGAATGGGTTGGTGGTCTCCAGCAACTGCAGAATCTTCATGAGGGAATGGAAGAGATAACGGACATTGAAATATGGCTTTAGTAAGTTATCCAACTCTGGTAGGATTTCATTTAAAGTACAAGTCTGATCTAGTCCTATGCAAACACCGATCCATTTGTAGTACCTTGACGTCCCCGCCATCCAGGGTGGCTGAGCCAATGCACCCAAGCTTCTTGTCCGTCCAGTAGAGCCGCTCTCCTATTGGGTCCACAGCCAGACTGCCTGGCCAGCTGAGGCTGTGACTGACCACCACTCTCCTCTCAGACCCATCCATTCCGGCCCGCTCAATCTTTGCCTCGTTACTAATCTCCGACCAGAACAGGAGCCTGCAATGAAATCCAAATCAATGTTATTGTTGATTACTGAAAATAAACACATAAATCATTAAATAACATGAGCCTACAATAGGACAGCAGTTCAGTGGAAGCCAACTCAAGACCCTGATCAAGATTGTTTAGCAGCATGTATTAATTTAGTGAAAATCACCTCTCCAAACACATAAAAGCACTAGAACGTTTGTGTGGGTGCTGTTCAGTCACAACTACAAAATATACTTGCCCCTTCTGTGGCAGGAGTGCCAGATAGAGAAGTTGTCCAAATTCCTTGTCAAGAATGACAGTGAGATCCAGAGCGCTTGTAATGGTTGAGTTTAATCCAATAGCAATAATCCGACCACCTCCAATGCCATCAATCCAGTACATGTTTCTCCCTATCCAGTCAACAGCAATGCAGTCAGATTTGATGCCTGTAGAGATCAAAATTGTTTAAGATTTAACAAAACTTACCACTGTGGAAAACAGGTCTATTTACAGCCTCAATCGTTATGCTTAGTTTAACCATAATACTAACCTTTGAAAAGAGTTCCTTGTTTTTTTTGGTCTAGAGAGGACCACTTTATGCTCTCTGAATCCAGGCTGACCCAGAACACCCTCTGATCCCTCCAGTCATAGTCCACAGACAGGATGGCTTTCTTAGCAGAGGACACCAGGACATACAGACTACTGCTTCTCAGCCCAACAAGGAACAGGTCTGTCTGCACAGAGGCCAGAAGATAAGGCTCACCTGTGGGAAAAGAAAGTGGGTTGGTATAGACCTACTGTGTGACATGAGTACTTCAGCCAACATATCTTGCATTCCCAAAGTCAGTTCACTGTCCTGTACATTCATTCCTAATTTAAAAAATAAAAATCAAGCAAAGGGAATTTCCATGATATTTCACAAATTTTACCCATGATCTTGCAGTGGCGGCCATCAGATTCCAGCAGGTAACCAGGGTTGCAGTGACAGTGGAAGGAGCCCTGAGTGTTTACGCATGAGTGGCTGCAAACACCTTGTCTACCACCTACACACTCATCAATATCACCACAGGACACTGCATCCTCGTTGAGCTGGTAACCAGCCTTACACCCACACCTCTTTATGGGAGAGAAACGGAATCGGTAGAGGTGGTCAAACACAATGAGAAGCAGATAAATATTTGTTTTCACTTAAGAGCATTTCCCCATTACTCACTGTTCCCTGTGGTGTGCTGTAGCAGTTTTGGACACATATGGCTTTGTCTGGACACGTGGTTTTGCAGTCGCCACCCTCATCAGAACCATCAGCACAATTTCTGACTGAGTTACACACCAGGGCCATGTCCAAACACTCTGACGTACTAGCACACTGGAACTGGTGAGAGGGGCATGTTGCCACCTGGCCACCTATTAACAAATGTACAAAAACAACCAAGTTAGACATTTGTAAAAATAAAAAAATAATCGAAATAATTGAAAGGCTTATTCATTTTGTATTACAAATTCAGTTTCAACATAATCCAGTAACTAACAAATCATACACAGCTGGAATAAGTTTCTCGTTACGCACATCCTGCCTCGTCACTTTCGTCAGCACAGTCCTTTGTTCCATCACATCTCCATGCTTTGGGAACACATTGGCTCTTTGATGTACAGGCCCACTGGAACTCCCCACACTTCAATTGGACCATCTCGCAATTCTGGAAGAATTCAATATACCGTATTATACTCAAGTTGAGTCACATCACGAAGTAAAAGCACATTAGCTACTAGCCTCATAATTACCACTGCGCTATCGTATAGCGAACAGCCGCGCAAGCTCAGGTGGAGTGAGGCTATCCTAAGTCATTCAAAAGCAATTGAGTAGTAAGGCTGTAACCCATTAAAATAACTCAATTCTACATCCTACTAATCTAATATTAGCCATCCTGCCTGATAGTTTCTGCCAACTCCTTATGGAATAGTCATACGAAACAGACTTGCAACCAGGCCAAATATTCCCACCTCTTCATCAGAGCCATCTTTACAGTCCTGCTCCCCATCACAGACCCACTCCTCCAGCAGACACTCCTGGCTTTGTGGGCAGCGGCGGTTGGTGGTGCACTGGGGGGGCTTGTGGCAGCTCTCCTCGTCAGAGTGGTCCCAACAGTCAGGATGCCCGTCGCAGCGCATGCTTATAGATACACACTGACCACTGGTGCAACGGAACTCCCCACTGCTGCAGCTCTCATCAGCTATGGGTAAAGGGGACCAATCGGAAATTTCTTAAATTGAACTTCCTCTAAAAATCAAGAAGTTTGGACAAGATTTGACAGATTCAACATGGCCACAGTTCTGCTTAACAGTTTAGTGGTCCCTTGGAAATGGAACAAACCACAGTTGGCCTCGTCGGTGCCGTCCAGGCAGTCCCTCTCTCCATCACAGAGGAAGGTGTCAGGGAGGCAGCGGGTCTTGTTGTCACAGTGGTGAGCACAGCCTTCCATGGGCTTCAGGCAGTGTATCTCATCAGAACGGTCCTGACACTGGGCCACCCCGTCACACACCTGCCTCTGGTCAATGCACTTCTTCCCATGGGCACACTGAAACTGGCCTGAACATACAGCAGTTTAAGAGCAGTCAATAACAATGAAATGGTGACCTGTGAGGAATATTTTTAAGATTAAACATGCAACTATATTCTGTGTGTATATGTTCTATTGGTATTTGAGTGAATTCCAGCTAGTTAAAGGTTACAGTAAACATGCATTACACTAGAGAGCAGTATTGTCATGTACAGAACAATAAAAGCAGGGGGAGGAATATGCTTTTCAAAATGTCAAACTACAATTTGTATTTTTAAGTTGACTGATTCTTACCACTTCCACATTCTAATGAACACAATTCCTCATCGGAGCCATCTTTACAATCTGCCTCTCCATCACACACATGGCTGTAAAGCACACACTCAATATTGTTCTTGCATGGTTTAGTGCCAAAAGTACACTTGAGGGGTGCTGGTGCAGACATCGAGGTGGCATTCCCTTCGTTGTTGCCGTCATAATCTTCAGCAACAAAATAGCGATGATTTTTATGATCATCAGTGGAGTCTGAATCTAAGGATGAAATATTGACTTTAGTATCAAAGGACAAAGGCAATAAATTATAATGCAACTTGTATAAAGATTAATGACTTTTTTTAGCAAAACTCAAGCGGCAAGTGTGACAGTGGGGGGGGGGCATTACCACAGTTGGCCTCGTCGGTGCCGTCCAGGCAGTCCCTCTCTCCATCACAGAGGAAGGTGTCAGGGAGGCAACGGGTCTTGTTGTCACAGTGGTGAGCACAGCCCTCCATGGGCTTCAGGCAGTGTATCTCATCAGAACGGTCCTGACACTGGGCCACCCCGTCACACACCTGCCTCTGGTCAATACACTTCTTACCATGGGCACACTGAAACTGGCCTGAACATACAGCACAGTTTAAGAGCAGTCAACAACGAAATGGTGACCTGTGAGGAATATTTTCAAGATGGAACTCTAAACATGCAACTATGTTCTGTGTGTGTATGGTCTATTGGTATTTGAGTGAATGCAAATATGCTAGCTAGTTCAAACTGTTGCTACAGTAAGCATGTATTACACAAGATGAACTGGTTCCCACCTTCTGCGGTTACTGTACCACCGACTGAATTTCTCTGCCTGAAGTACCCCCTCATGTGCATTTTACCAGTAGGCCTACGGACTCATTAGTCTTGAAGTACCCCCTGTGGATAGGCCAAGTAAAACCCAGGGATCCTAGTAGCCCTGGGCGGGAACCACTGCACTAGAGTAGCATTGTCTTACACAATATAAAACAGGGGAGAAGTATGCTTCTCAAAATGACACATTTCTATGCACTGATTCTTACCATTGTCACATTCTAATGAACATGTCTCCTCATCTGAGCCATCTTTACAATCTGCATCTCCATCGCACACATGGCTGTAAAGAACACACGCAGTCTTGTCCTGACATGGTTTCGTGCCAAAAGGACATTTGAGGGGTGCTGGTGCAGACATGGTGGTAATCCCTTTGTAGTTGCTTGAGTCATTTTCAGAAACTTCATCATGATGATTTTTGTGACCATCGGAGTCTGAATCTGGGGAGATTGTGAAACTGACTTCAGTGTCAAAGGACAAGATGCAATAAAAATCTACATGCGTTTACATAAGTTGAAAGATGTAATAAGGACCATGTTAAAGCAAAACTCTAGAGGCAATAGTGACATTACCACAGTCTGCCTCATCAGTGCCATCCAGGCAGTCCTTCTCTCCATCACAAAGGAAGGTGTCAGGGAGGCAGCGGGTCTTGTCACAGTGGTGGGCACAGCCCTCCATGTGCTCTAGGCAGTCCACCTCATCAGAACGGTCCTGACACTGGGCCACCCCGTCACACACCTGCCTCTGGTCAATGCACTTCTTCCCATGGGCACACAGAAACTGGCCTAAATGAATGGATGAAACACTGATTCAAAATGTTGGAGGGACAGATGTAACTGAAACTGATGATTTTATTGATTTAAAGACCCTGGAGTCCATCCTTCCTTGAGGAAATCACTGATCTAACACTAGATTGGTGAAAGCAATGGAAATAGAGTGGAAACCTTTAGTGCATGTGACAGTGCAGTCCTCCTCATCAGAGCCATCCCTACAGTCGACTTCACCGTCACACACATGCTGGTAAAGAATACACTCAGATCCATCCTTGCAAGGTTTGGTGCCCAGGTTGCATTTCAATGGAGTCCGCACAGCTACACTCAAAACTATTTGGAAGTAGAGAATAAATTAATTTAAATATGAGAATTCTGAACAAATACACATAGGAATTAAGAGTAATCATTCTGTGATTAACAATGTGGATTGTAGAGGGCGGTCTAGTCAGTTTTTTTAGTACAACTATTGGGCATTCAATGCTGTTGGAGTTCAGAAGTTCAGAGTTATGACTGGGAAGTTTCAATGTGGTAGGCCTTCACATTTTTTTAAATTTTAACTAAAGTTGGGTACTGACCTTTCACCTGAACCAAAGACAACAAATCTATTGACAATTCCAAACAGTGTTGATAACATAGTTAGCGAAATGTATTAGCAACATTGGCTACTTTATGAAGCTAGCTAAATTCTTACTGGTGGCAGATTTAGTCCAATGTCAAAAACAGTTAGATACAAGCATAAAGGATTGGTGAAAGCCGTCAACCGCAAGCATGCCCCATTACTCACCTGAGATTTCCAAAATTGATATACTCAGAAGCAGATAGAAAGCCATGCCTGATGAATGAAAGATGACCAAATAATGCAATAATGTTCAGGTCAAGGATTTTTATAATGATGCCAGGTGATACTAATTGAACATTGAACCAATCAGTGAGGGTGAAGGAGCTCTATGAGGACAGATGACAATTTTTTACAATTTTACTACTAAAAAACAAGATTACAATGTCTTTGTTCAATGTCCGATTACAATGGCCTCCGACTAACTGATCTACAAATGACCTTGCATCATAAATAACAACTCATTATTATTTGTAGAATAGTCAGTCATTCACAATTTACCTATGATACATTGAGGTTTTGATCCTCTCGAACGTGACCTATGAGGATGACTTGTGGAGTGTGGGAGAATCTCAATTGCATTTCCTTGATTCCTTGGATACTCTCTCCTCACCTCCTTCTAATGGGGTTTGAGAAGGAGGTGAGGAGAGAAAATGAGGAGGAATCAAGGAATGCAATTGAGATTCTCCCTGTGACCCAGTAGTCGACATTGGCTTCCTCTCTTTGGCAGTGTTCGAATGGATCAAAACGAATGTATAATGGATCAATTGTGACTGACTGATCTAGAAAATAACAATAAGTAGTTAGTTATGATGCAAGGTTCTTTGTAGATCAGTCAGTCGGCAGTTGGCTGCAATATTGAACGCCCAGGGCTTGCCTACTTTAAAGGCGATTCTTTTGACATTGCAGCTGACTTTAAAGGTTAGTCGAGACTGACTGAATGATCTACAAATCACCTTACATCCTAAATAACTACTCAATATTATGTGTTGATCAGTCAGTCAGTGTAAATTTACTCATCGTGGTTTTGATGCTCCCTAAATTTTGCTTCCGCCCATCCTGGTTTTCCACATCCATGCAGATGAATGGAAGGAAAGGAGGAAAGGAAGCCTCTTAGACTACTAAGATGATACCATGGTGGTGAATTCGAGGCCCTGTTTGAACACTTTTTAAATTGCTTCTTTCATCCCTTCCTTGATGTGGTCACGAACATATACTAGTGGTGTGGGGGCTGTGCTTTGGCAAAGTGAGTGGGGTTATATCCTGCCTGTTTTGCCCTGTCCGGTGGTATCGTCGGATGGGGCCACAGTGTCTCCCGACCCCTCCTGTCTCAGCCTCCAGTATTTATGCTGCAGTAGTTTATGTGTCGGGGGGCTACGGTCAGTCTGTTATATCTGGAGTATTTATCCTGTCTTATCCTGTGTCCTGTGCGAATTTAAGTATGCTCTCTCTCTTTTTCTCCTTTCTTTCTTTCTTTCTTTCTTTCTTTCTTTCTCTCTGTCTTTCTCTCTCTCGGAGGACCATGCCTCAGGACTACCTGGCCTGATGACTCCTTGTTGTCCCCAGTCCCCAGTCCCTAGACCTGCTGTTTTCAACTCTCTAGAGACAGCAGGAGCAGTAGAGATACTCTGAATGTGATCAGCTACGAAAAGCCAACTGACATTTACTCCTGAGGTGCTGACCTGTTGTGCAACCACTGTGATTATTATTATTTGACCCTGTTTGTCATCTATGAACATTTGAACATCTTGGCCATGTTCTGTTATAATCTCTACCCGGCACAGCCAGAAGAGGACTGGCCACCCCTCATAGCCTGGTTCCTGTCTAGGTTTCTTCCTAGGTTCTGGCCTTTTTATGGAGTTTTTCTGTACAGCACTTTGAGATATCAGCTGATGTAAGAAGGGCTTTATAAATAAATGTGATTTGATACTGTACTAGCGTGCTCAGCCCCCTCCTGTACTCCCTGTTCACCCATGACTGTGTGGCCACACACGTCTCCAACTCAATCGTCAAGTTTTCTGACGAACAAGTGGTAGGCCTGATTACCAACAATGACCAGACAGCCTACAGGGAGAAGACCCTGGCAGAGTGGTGCCAGGACATGAACCTCTTCCTCAACGTCAACAAAACTAAGGAGCTGATCGTGGACTTCGGGAGCCAGCAAAGAGTACGCCCCCATCCACATCGACGGGTCGCAGTGGAGAGGGCGAAAATATTCAAGTTCCTCTGTGTGCACTGACAACCTGAAATGGCCCATCCACACAGACAGTGTGACGAAGAAGACCCTCACAAACTTCTACAATGCACAACTGAGAGCGTCCTGTTGGGACTGTATCGTCTCCAGAGGGTGGTGCAGTCAGCCCAACGCACCACCAGGGGCACACTCAGTGGTGTAGTGGTGGGTATATGCAGGTATACCCACTTATTTTTCAGTGATCATTGCGTATACTCACATCTTAATCCCCACGATGCATATCAATGTAGTGTAGTGGAGGTATATGCTGTATCAATTAATAAGGCTTGCTTTGATTTATTAGGATACCCATTAGCCGGCTCCAAACCGACAGCTAGTCTTACTGCGGTTCAACGCGTAATGAAAAGTACATTACAAACAAAAGAAAAGATGACAGACTAATGGAACAGACTAGAATGTTTAGCTTAAAATGTTGATAAACAATTTCTTCACATTTTAGGCACAGCAATGTGCAAGCACAATGTGGTAGGCCTACGCACCTATGTTCCAAAATGCAATTTGGGGGAAACATCTTTCTAAAATGTGCACCGCACATGCAAGCTGTTTCATCGACAGAGATGAAAATATCCATTTGAAAATGAGGAAGAGGTGAGATTAAAGATGCAACAACTATCACGGTTATTAATATGAATAGGATAATGCCTTTCCCAGCTAACCAATGAAAGGAAGAAAACCAACAGAACAGGAAAATAATTCATCAGAAACCTGTGAATTTCTGAGTCAGTTGACAGCCTAATTTATCTGTTCAATAGTGGGCCTACCAATAGCTTACCTGCACAGTACAGCTTGGGTTGGCCTGACTGTTGAAGACCAATATGGGATTGATCATGTTCAGTGTGTCTGCCCTATGTACATAGTGATTGAACACTGGTCACATTAATAATGTTACATACATACAACCCACTTCATCTGTAAATCCTATATAATTAGTGTTGTACACACCTTTCATATTTTTATACTGTCCATACGCACCATTATATACATATATATTTTATATTCCGGACTCTGACATATCTTGTTCTGATATTTCTTAAGTTGTTTCTTTTATTTTGTGGATTTGTGATTTGTTGGAGCTAGAAACATTAGCATCGATGCACCTGTGCGGGGGTACAGGTTAGTCGAGGTATGTGTAGACCTATGCGACCAATACAATTTGATTTAGGAAGAGCTTTGAAACCTGCCACTCAGATGTGTTAGATCAATGATTTCAACGGAGGAATGAGAGATACACAAGCCGCGGTTGTTACTTTCAAACAGAAACATCATATAAAGTTGTCTCATCAACCTGTTATCTAAAGTAGCCTGGATTTTTTTCCGCGTGAAATCTTATCTTTGAGTAACCAATTGTGCATCATTTCAAATTAGGGGATGCCGCTACATGCAATATTTCTGTCCTCACCTCTAGTCTTTATGGACTATGAGAAAGGTTTATCAGTTATATCAATTCATATAAAAGTATGTATCGCAAGCTAGTTCCTCACTCTGACAATGTCAACGACAGATTCGAAAAATAAACCATGCTGTCAAATAAACAAAAAAGATTGACATTGCTGTAGGCCAATCCGATATGCTAAAATAATGTGATTGTCTTCTTTGATCCAATCAGGAGGGATTAAGATTCTGCGTGCAGCTAGCCTACTAGGGTGTCTTTCTTGTTCAGGTCTAGCTAACTTGTGAAGCTAAGCGGCTAGCCAGGTATCAGACTTGAGAAAATACAGCAATCTTCTCGTCGAGATAGCGGCTACATTTATAGTTGGGTTTAAAGGAAAGGTTTCCCCTTTGTCTACTGCATATATCGTTACACGGAGAAGAGCTCGAGATTCTCATCATCAAGTGGTAATGCAATGCTTTTAATTTTCCCTCGACTTTTGTTTTGTGTGATGTTAGCTGCTATGATTTTTAAAAACATTTGGTCTAGCTATCTTATTTATCACTTCAAGTGTTAATATAACATGTAATTGTTATTCTAACTGGCAATGGTGTATCATGTCGCCATCAAATAATTGTTTCATTATAGCTTACGTTAGCTAAATGACGAGCTAGCTAGTTCGCTAACGTTAGCTGTATTGAGAGTAAGCCTGGGTTAGCTAACATTGGCTAACTAGCTAATTGTTGTAGCACAACAATAGGAATGGGCGATAATGTACTCTAACCATACAAGTTACGTACTCAATCATTTCCTTAGCTTTTCATAGCTACCTTTTTATATATGAATAATCAATTGTTAACTTGGCTATCTAATTTGACTACCTATATAGTTAACGTTAGTTGATTTACTGCTGATAAAATGGCCATCAACCAACTGGCCTGGAAGTGCTAGCTAGCTAACGTTAGCTATGGCCCGGATAACTAGCTAGCCCCTTACTTTAGCCGAGATAGCTAGCTTGCTACTACTTGTACCTACAATAAATAATCTAACCAGCATTGGAGTTTAGCAATTAAACAGTTAATCACTGCAGCTAGCTAACCACCCGGTAAATTAAGATGTGGTGTTATACAGAATCCACCCGCACTGTTAGTATTTAAATATTATTTTTGTACATGTGTATATTCGCAAACAATGGTAGCTATGATGTTAACTTGTTGCTATAGCCAGCAGATCCGACCCACTTGCTTACAGCTGCACTAGGGTTGGACAGCATTCTTGTGTATATTAAAGGGGAATGGAAACACTAGGCTTTAGAACACCAGCTAACTAACGTTAACTGTAAATCGCCATAGTGGCATTGTTGCATCACTGGCAGGTTTTCCAAACTGTCTGAAAGACCATGAACTCGGCGTGCATTACAGAGCAACATTACGAATATCAAACAGTACATGAAAACATGATACATTTTGAAAGTTGAGAAACAGCCCTTTCAACTATGACATACAATAGCACCACATAAATCAAATGGCAATCAGTCAAGATAAAACATGTGAACATCTATCTTATACGAACATCTACGCTTTTCCCCCAAACTGCCATTTACACATCCTAATGAAAATAGAGGAAACACTTGAATATAGAGTCTTCCTTATTTTGTAAGGATTGAAACTCCTACATGGCCAAAAGTACACTACCATTCAAAAGTTTATGGTCACTTAGAAATGTCGTTTCAATGTCAACAGTGAAGAGGCAACTCTGGGATGCTGGCCTTCTAGGCAGAGTTCCTCTGTCCAGTGTGTGTTATTTTGCCCATCTTAATCTTTGTATTAGCCCGTCTGAGATATGGCTTTTTCTATGCAACTCTGCCTAGAAGACAAGCATCCCGGAGTCGCCTCTTCACTGTTGACGTTGAGACTGGTGTTTGTGGGTACTATTTAATGAAGCTGCGAGTTGAGGACTTGTGAGGTGTCTGTTTTTCAAACCAGGCACTCTAATGTACTTGTTCTCTTGCTCAGTTGTGCACCGGGGCCTCCCACTCTTTCTATTCTGGTTAGAGCAAGTTTGCACTGTTCTGTGAAGGGAGTAGTACACAGCGTTGTACAAGATCTTCAGTTTCTTGACAAGTTCTCGCATGGAATAGCCTTCAATTCTCAGAACAAGAATAGACTGATGAGTTTCACAAGAAAGTTCTTTGTTTCTGGCCATTCTGAGCCTGTAATCGAACCCACCAAGGCTGTTGCTCCAGATACTCAACCAGTCTAAAGAAGGCCAGTCTTATTGCTTCTTTAATCAGTACAACAGTTTTCAGCTGTGCTAACATAATTGCAAGGGGGTTTTCTAATGATCAATTAGCCTTTTAAAATTATAAACTTGGTTTAGCTAACACAACATGCCATTGGAACACAGGAGTGATATCTGATAATGGGCCTCGGTACGCCTATGAAGATATTCCATAAAAAATCTGCTGTTTCCAGCTACAATAATATTTACAACATTAACAATGTCTACACTGTTTTTCTGATCAATGTGATGTGATTTTAATGGACAAAAAATTTGCTTTTCATTTCTAAGTGACCCCAAACTTTTGTGTGTGTGTGTATAAAATATGTGTATATGTATGGGGGAGAGATGGCAATATTTGTCAAATGCCTTATGGAACCATTGTCATTCTCAATGGTTTCTGAAAAAGGTTACTTGCTGTTTTGAGCAGTAGTGAGTTAATTAGATCAGCAATACTATCAGAGCTCCCCAAATGGGCCAGGTAGGCAAGGCCTACTTCTGTATGCGTAATCAGGTGCGTAGTCAACATTGGCGTAATCGGGTGCGTAGTCAACATTGGCGTAATCGGGTGCGTAGTCAACATTGGCGTAATCGGGTGCGTAGTCAACATTGGCGTAATCGGGTGCGTAGTCAACATTGGCGTAATCGGGTGCGTACTCAACATTGGCGTAATCGGGTGCGTACTCAACATTGGCGTAATCGGGTGCGTACTCAACATTGGCGTAATCGGGTGCGTACTCAACATTGGCGTAATCGGGTGCGTACTCAACATTGGCATAAGCGCACCAAATAAAAGACAGTGAATAAATTGACAACTCTTAAATAGAATTAAATAAACCAAAACTTGTTTCTCAAATGTAGCATAGGTTGTGTGCTCTGCAAACAACGTGTCCACCCTGACAATGGGAAAGGTACATGACTGTAACAATATATTGAATGCATTAAGAGAAATTACCTTAGCCAAACAAACATTGTAGATTTAGAACAGTAAATGTAATACTGGGATGCCAGCCACACGGCCTCTGCACTTAGACATGTGTGAATCAGGTATGAATGTATTAACAGAAATTACCATAACCAAAGAAATATTGTAGATTAGAAATTATGTGAATTAACTGTAAATGTAGGCTACTACTGATATGTGTAATGGGGATAGACATTAAAAATCAAAGGGTGAACTATTCACACAATTTAAGTTATGAAATGCTGATTGAGCACGAAATGGTGAACGAGCGCATTCTGGAGAGAGATGTGCCTTGTGCATCTTATTAACCACACTCCCCTTCTAGGACCGTGGCTTCCCTGCAGACCCAATGAATTAGCCCTCTGAGAAAAAACATATATTTTGCTACTTCTCGACCCCAATTGTTTTTATCTCGGCTGACCAACAGCCTATCGACCAATGGACTAATTGGGGTCAGCCCTTGAACCCCTATTATTTCATAGTCCATGTAACTTATGTGATTTGTTAAGACATTTTACTCCAGAACTAATTTGGCTTGCCTGAACAAAGGAGCTGTGGCTACATTTGAGTAATTACTTTGTATTATTTTATTTAAAAAAAAATTAAATGCATTTTTATTTCACCTTGACAGAGTATTTTGAGTAGATTTTTGACAAAAAAAATTACAAGTTAAATACGTTTTCATCCCACTTTGTAACACAATTTGAAGAAATCCAAGGGGTCGCAATACTTTTGCACGGTAATAGTACACAACAACCATTACCAGCTAAACCAGGATGGTTTTGTTGCAAAACTGACTACCAGCCTAAGCTTTCAAATGTCATAGCTATTATCTAGTTTTCATCATAAGGGTTAAGCTTCAGCCTTAGGCTACATTCATTCTTGCAATCATCAGCCAGCAGGTTTGCTATTTTTAGGAATCATATCACATATATAAACAGACACCTAATGATCTAGCTAGCTAATAATTATATGGGTATCATACATTTTACTGGTAAAATAGCAATCCTGCAGCCCTCTTAGTTGTGGCTGGTAAGCTATCTGCTGTAGCTTGTTAGCTACAAATCGAATCAGACACTAGCCAGTTAATTTTTAGCTCTTAGCTAGCTAATACTAATGATGACAAATGTTCTTCAAATTGTCAATATGAGCACTTAATTTTAGTTATCAAAGTCTACATTGACACAAAGACAAAATGAGCTAAATCAAGTCGGCTGGCTAACTAGCTACCTTGTTTTTGGCTGACTGTCAAAAGTTAATTTCACAGACTTGTCTTATCAATCAAAGATGTATATGTACATATAATAATTACTAACATAAAAACAAATTGTTGTCCTGATCTCAAAGCTGTCAGAAACCTTTCAGGTAGCATTCATTCACTTTCAGTCCCCGTACCAAAACTCACAATTTGCTCAAACCTGCCAATAACGCAATTGGCGTCAATCATTACTATGGCAATTCAAGATGGCGCTACGCATACCTCAAATAAACGTTCAATATAAAAATACTAAAAAGAAACATGAAAAGTGTTGGTTTTATGAGCTGATGTAAAAGATCCCTAACTGCAGTTCGGTGTCGTAATGGACTTTAGTGGACAAATGCTCACCTTCGATAGACACTGGCACGCTAGAGAAGTGTGCTCTTCACGGGTGAATCCCGGTTTCAACTTAAACAGGTAGCCGGCGTCGTGTGGGTGAGGGGTTTGATGATGTCAGCATTGTGAACAGAGTGCCCCATGGTGGGGTTGTGGTACGGGCCAGCATAAACTACGAACGAAATTGCATTTTATCAATGGCAATTTCAATGCAGAGGGATACTGTGACGAGATTGAGGGCCATTCTCATACCATTCATCCGCTGCCATCACCTCATATTTTAGCATGATGATGAGGATGCATGGCCCCATGTCACAAGGATTTGTACACAATTCCTGGAAGCTGAAAATCAAACAGCCTGAGCAACTCTATGTAAAGCTGTGTCGTGCTGCATGAGGCAAATGGTGAGCCACAACCCTACTTTTTTAAGGTATCTGTGACCAACAGATGCATATCTGTATTCCCGTTCATGTGAAATCCACAGACTGATTTTCTTAAATGAATTAGAGGTTGACTGATTAATCGGAATTAATTAGGGCCGATTTCAAGTTTTCATAACAATCGGAAATCGGTACTTTTGGGCGTCGATTTCCGATTATTATTTATTTATTTGTATTTATTTTTAAAATACCTTTTTATTTAACTAGGCAAGTCAGTTAAGAACACATTCTTATTTTCAATGACTGCCTAGGAACTGTGGGTTAACTGCTTTGTTCAGGGACAGAACGACAGATTTTCACCTTGTCAGCTCAGGGGTTTCAATCTTGCAACCGCACAGTTAACTAGTCCAACACTCTAACCATTGCACTCCACGAGTAGCCTGCCTGTTACACGAATGCAGTAGAAGCCAAGGTAAATTGCTAGCTAGCATTAAACTTATCTTCTAAAAACAATCAATCATAATTACTAGTTATAACTACTAATCCAGTTTAGCAGGCAATATTAACCAGGTGAAATTGTGTCATTTCTCTTGCGTTCATTGCACGCAGAGTCAGGGCATATGCAACAGTTTGGGCTGCCTGGCTCAGTGTGAACCAATTTGCCAGAATTTTATGTAATTATGACATACATTGAAGGTTGTGCAATGTAACAAGAATATTTAGACTTAGGGATGCCACCCGTTAGATAAAATACCGAACGGTTCCGTATTTCACTGAAATAATAAACGTTTTGTTTTCTAAATTATAGTTTCCGGATTCGATCATATTAATGACCAAAGGCTCGTATTTCTGTGTGTTGTTATGTTATAATTAAGTCTGATTTGATAGAGCAGTCTGACTGAGCAGCAGCAGGCCCGTAATCATTCATTCAAACAGCACTTTCTTGCGTTTTGTCAGCAGCTCTTCGCAAGCACAGCGCTGTTTATGACTTCAAGCCTATCAGCCTGATGGCTGGTGTAACCAATGTGCAATGGCTAGCTAGTTAGCCGGGTGTGCGCTAATACTGTTTCAAACGTCACTCGCTTTTAGATTTGGAGTAGTTATTCCCCTTGCGCTGCAAGGGCCGCGGCTTTTGTGGAGCGATGGGTAATGATGCTTCGAGTGTGGCTGTTGTCGATATGTTCCTGGTTCGAGCCCAGGTAGGGGCGAGGAGGGGAACGGAAGCTATACTGTTACACTGGCTATACTATAGTGCCTATAAGAACATCCAATAGTCAAAGGTATATGAAATACAAATGGTATAGAGAGAAATAGTCCTATAAATACTATATTAACTACAACCTAAAACCTCTTACCTTGGAATATTGAAGTCTCATGTTAAAAGGAACCACCAACTTTCATATGTTCTGAGCAAGGAACTCAAACGTTAGCTTTTTTACGTGGCACATATTTTACATGGCACATATTACTTTCTTCTCCAACACTTTGTTTTTGCATTATTTAAACCAAATTGAACATGTTTCATTATTTATTTGAGGCTAAATTGATTGATGTTTTATATTAAGTTAAAATAAGTGTTAATTCAGTATTGTTGTAATTGTCATTATTACAAATGTTTTAAAAATGGCCGATTAATCGGTATTGGCTTTTTTGGTCCTCCAATAATCGGTATTGGCGTTGAAAAATCATAATCGGTCGACCTCTAATATGAACTGTAACTGTTTTTGAAATAGTTTGTTTTTGTTCAGTGTACGTTAGTGTATGCACATGTTTATTATTAGTGGATGGAATATATCTATTTGCTTGGCTTTACTTCCAACGGTGTTTCCATTCCCCCTTTAAGACACCACAGAGCCAGCGAGAGATATGCCCCAGAAAAAGTACCTCAATCCAGGGATGTACACCGAGAAGATTGAACAGCTGTTTTCCAAGCCACATCTTGCGCCGGCTCCTCAGTGTCTTGATATACACTGTGTACCAAATATTAAAAACGCATGCTTTTTCCATGACCTAGACTGACCAGGTGAATCCAGGTGAAAGCTATGATTCCTTATTGATTTCACTTGTTAAATCCACTGCAATCAGTGTAGATGAAGGGGAGGAGACTGGTTAAAGAAGGATTTTTTTTTTTAAGCCTCGCGGCAGTTGAGACAAGGAATGTGTATGTGTGCCATTCAGACTGTGAATGAGCAAAACAAAATATTTAAGTGCCTTTTGAACGAGGTATGGTAGTAGGTGCCAGGTGCACTGGTTTGTGTCAGGAACTGCAACGCTGCTAGGTTTTTCACGATACACAAGGGGGGTAACTGTTGAGCAAGAACAGTCCACCACCCAGATGACATTCAGCCAACTTGACGAGGACATCCAGCCAACTGTGGGCACGCGTTGAGCGCCTTGTAGTGCCCAAAAAGGGAGGGTGCAGCTCAATATTAGGAAGGTGATCCTAATGTTTGGTATACTCAATGTACACAGGAAGGCTGTCTGTGACCCTAGTGCAGCTGTAAGCAAGCGGGTTGTATCTGCTGCCGAATGTAACTGCAGTTGTTGCTGATAAAAGGATGTGATGGTGGGAGTGAATGACTAAACTCAACTCTCTGATTTTATGGGTGGTCTTGAAAAATCCCTTATCCACCATAGCCGATTAGTGTGGGCGGACTGGAGCTCCGATGTCGCATTTTTACATTTATTTCAGCACACAAAGAAGAGCCCGCTATTACACTAAACTTCGGAGCTCCAGGTCACCCACACTAGTCGCTGCTCAACTCCATAAATTGTGGGGTTGAGTTTAATCTGCTATGGTTAATAAGGGATTTAACCTGTTTTTCAAGACCACCCATTCACTTTGTAAAGGACCCCACACACACAATTTAATGCATTATCACACATCACAATCTCTTTTTTTCAGACATTCATTACTGACTTCCTGTTTGATTTCCCCTCAGGTGTCATCTCTTCTGTACATATCTAGCTCATCCTCACACCAGCCCTGTGATTCCTTACGAAACAGAGGGACCACACCAGAGAAAGGGCCAAACTGTGCCTCCCTTCCTCCAGGTCCCCTCTGCCTCCCGAGTGTGTTTGAGTTTTCTCAAGAATCCTCCTCGCTATACCCAAAATGTCCTCCATCTTGCCTTTCACCCCTCCGGTTGTGAAGAGGCTCCTGGGGTGGAAGAAGTCAGCCAGCGGCCCCGGGGGAGCAGGGGGTGGAGAACAGAATGGCCAGGAGGAGAAGTGGTGTGAGAAGGCTGTCAAGAGCCTGGTTAAGAAGCTGAAGAAGACTGGACAGCTGGACGAGCTGGAGAAGGCCATCACCACCCAGAACTGTAACACCAAGTGTGTCACCATCCCCAGGTACGTAACCCCATGCCAGGTAACAACACAGAGCTCTGCTTACAGTCGTTGTATGGTTCTGTAGAGTGAACAGTTGACCATGCATCAGAGAACTTTGTATGGGGATGATTATATACGGTGTATTTTACCTGTGTATTTACTATCGGCTAACCCTCTAGTGGCCTCCTCTTTCTTTAAACAGCCTCTCGAACATACAAGGTCCTAAAACGTAAAGGTAGTATAACTCCCAAATTATTTAAATCTTTCTGTCCTCCATTGAATCTCAGAAATTGTCCTACAGTTAGTTTTGTAAATGCTGACTCAGCACCCCAACATGTACTTATGCAATGCTTTCAAAAATATTCATACCCCTTGATGTATTCCACATGTTGTGTTACAGCCTGAATTGAAAATCGATTCAATCGATAATTAATTTTTTACCTCATAGCATGCCACCACCATGCTTCAAGGTAGGTATGGTGTTAGACGGGTGATGAGCTGTGCCTGGTTTTCTCCAGACATAGAGCTTTGCATTCAGGCCAAAGAGTTCATTTTTGTTTCATCAGATCACAGAATCTTTTTCCTTATGCTCTGTCTTTCACATGCCTATTTGCAAACTACAGGTATGCTGTGCTGTCATGTTCTTCCATCTAGCCAGTCTCCAATAAAGCCCAGATTGGTGAATTCCTGTAGACTGTTATTCTGGCAGGTTCTCCCATCTCAGCCAAGGAACTCTGTAGTTCTGTCAGTGGTCATTGAGTTCTTGGTCACCTCCCTGACCAAGGTCCTTATTGCCCGGTTGTTCCATATTTTTTCCATTTCCCAATGGAGGCCACTGTGCTTTTAGAAACTTTCAACACTTTAGAAATGGTTTTATATCCTTCCCCAGATATATGCCTCATCACAATTCTTTCTCGGAGATCTACAGACAGTTCCTTGGATTTCATGGTATAGTTTCTGCTCTGGCATGCACTGTCAACTGTTGGACATTTTTATATAGACCGGTGTGTTTTATTTCTAAATCATGCCCAAACAATTGAATTGCCCACAGGTGGACTCCAATCAAGTTGTAGTGACATCTCAAGGATGAGCAAAGGAAATTGGATGCACCTGAGCACAATTTGGAGTGTCATAGCAAATGGTGTGAATACTTATGCAAATTAGATATTACTGTATTTCATTTTCAATAAATTTTCAAAAATGTCTAAAGATATTTTCACTTTTGGCATTGTGTGTAGATGGGTGACAAAATACATTTTCAATTCAAGCTGTAACAACAAAATGTGAAATAAGTCGAGGCGTATACTTTCTGAAAGCATTGTACGGTAATCAGCCAGTTAACCTTGATGTCCTAGAGTAGAACATGTTCTCTGGGTATGTTGTAAAATACCCTTTTTATTCGTTGATGACCTGCTTAGAACAGTTCAGATGTTTGTATTTTTATTAGATAATGAGTAATTTGGTATAGATCTTGTTGACAGGTGGAATCAATATTGTGTAGATGGTCTTGCAAAATGTATTGCAACCAGGGCTCGGAAGTTCAACCATTTTGTTCACACATGCTCCTAAATATTTTGCTGTGCTACCAGACATTCTATTTTGGGAGCACCCGTGCGGAGGGAAAAAAAATCTCCCAGACAGTAGTTCGCTGTGCCGTTTCCGAGTGCCCTAGAGAAAAACCACTCGTAGGCATTTGTTTGCACCTTGTTCAATCATGTTACTTCATTAGGTAGCGAACAGTATAGATCAATGAATGAATGACTGATCTCTTGCATGTTGTCACACACCAACCTGGCGCTATTTAAACCCTCTAAGATCGATGTCCGCGCCCGTGCGGAAATCGGCGACGTCATCACCTTTTTTATTAAATTACAACCCTGTGTTTGCGCTACAAATTTCCGGGTTTTTGCATGGGCTGCGTCTCAGTCTGTGGAATCGCTGGTGTCAGGCATCTGAATCTGCGGTAGTTTGGCGCGGTGTTTGTCAGACGTGAGACGATCCCAAAACGTTACGGTTTCGAAAACATCCGTAAAGTCGTCTGAGTGGTTTGAGCTACGATTCCACTATCGAAAACAGATTCTCACGAACACAGACATGTTGCCTGTTTTGCTATACGACGCCCACAAGCTCCACAGGACTTGTGTGACGTCAGTCCTTTCGGTGTGCTAACTTTTAGATTTCTTCTCAATAATGTCTGTAAAGTCAATGGTTTGAGCTCACTAGGTGATTATTACAATTGCATCGTCTATCGACGATGTTTGACCGCTATCGTTGATGGTGATGACATTGTGATGTTACAAACGATGGTTTAGCGTATTTGAGCTTGATTGCACACAGTCGGGCATCGCATTGAGAACACAGCAGACTGCCATGCCAAGTGGCCTATTCCCTAATTGCCATAGCATACATTTTCAATACATACTGTAAGAGGTAGCTAGACTACAAACATAATGCAAGAGAACAATGTAGAAAGAGCGAAGAGCACCAAAGCAGCACAAAAGGTCAGATGGGGCCTAATGTGTTTTTTTTCTCTCTCTCCAAAGTCTGATGATCCTGGGCCTTTTGCAGCAGACAAGTCATTGACTGGCTTATCGTTTTAAAATCTTAATTTTCTCCCCGTTTTGATTTGAACGTGACTTGTTGGCCTAGGCATAGCCAACTCTTTCATGATCAACCATCGACTGAATCTGTAGTCCTAACGAATTTGCCTCTTAAAGTTCTTTGCTAATAGCCTAAATAAGAACATAGTATAGTAACATGGAGCGAGAGAGAACAAACAATTGCAAGATGGAGTAATCGAATAGGAAGTTTAAACAAACCTGATGTGTTTCTGCTTTGCTTGACCAACGTGTAGACAAAATAAATTGTGCCGTCAGAAAATCCCTCTTTGCAAACCAAACAGCCAATAATATAGGCTTACCACAGGCTACTGTCAATAACAATTTCAGTATTGACAGTGTTTATTCATATTCTTGAATTGCACAACGTGCTTGGAAAAACTCCTGCAGCAGCACTAAGTGTGAACACTTTTTGGGGGGGGATTTGTCTCACAAACAACTTTTTTTAATTTGAATGGCGCATTTATATAAAAGTCAACAACAATCAGATAAAACCAATTATTATTTAGTGTATTACATTCTTTAACAATTGAATGAACATTGGGCTAAAAACAAATAGTCCTGTTATCCTTAGGCTATGCCTTTGCTTTATCAAACTTTAAAAATCCTAAATATACAATCGGATAAAACAAATAATTCGTAACATTCTTTATAACAAGGATCACCAGCGTGTTCTCCCCCATAGTAGCTAACTCTGCAGGATGACAATCTTTTTACAAATTCTGTAAGTGACTTGGGTCAGGTCTGCTGGCTCACCTTTATCATTCAGCCTGAAACTGAAGAACTGCCGAGAAGGTGAACACGTAGTTTTCTTTCCCACCAAGTCAGCCATCATGCGAAGGCAGCCTATACTATAAGTTCGAGAGTGAAATCCTGTCACTTGTTTATTTTTGCATATTGGAATGTAGCCTGATGGAAGAATGTCGCTAATGCGCCAAATCACAGTTCTTATATAACCAATGTATCCTTTTCGATTGCTTCCCCCCCCCCCCCCCACCCAAAAAAAACAAAAAAATATATATATATATATATATATATAAATGATACAATCGTATATCAACGATGTTTGGACCGGACGATGTGTCATTGCAGACACTGTCCAACCCTAGAGCCCACAAGCTTCACAAGACTTTCATGAAGGTAACCCGGTACCGGCCAGTATAAAGGAATAAAAGTTCATTGAAGTAGAATATGCACAAACGCGATCCAGATTTTCATACCGTTTCTGTACCATACCGGGGTATACAGTATTACCGAAAGTGCACACAAGGGGTGCTATTTCAAAACGACACACAAAACAAATTAGGGAACAGGGATCTTTATCCATGAGGGGATTGAATGCCACTGCTGTAACCAAGAAGCATGATCTTGACATCTAGCCACTTCGATAGCAAGCTAGCAAACCAAATGCAAAACTGGAGCCCTCGGCTGGACATCATTTATTTGACGCTAGTTATAAACACTGGCGTAGCACGGTTTTGAAAATCATGCCGGAATTCGATATATCGCACAAGTGGTATATTTCTCAGATATAGGGCAGACACTTCAAAACATACTTCCTTTTGATATCATTTTTAAAAATCTGTTTTGGCATGTGTGAAAGTTACTCAAAGTATTTCTATGGGCTAATAGCAGTAAGGCCAAATTCAATGTTTCATCAAATAATTGTTTTTATATATATATACCTACAGGGTTGCTACCAATTTTATATATATATATTTATTATTATTATTTAGAGCCCTGATTGCAACTCGCCAGTCTCCATGTGTCATTCTTATCATGTATTAGAGGGAAGTTTAGAACCTATTTCAGAGCTCTTTTAGGAACATAACATACTGGCCGAGCCTATAGTTTAGATTCAGTCCCACTTCTGAGGTAGGCTATATCAGCTCTGAATTCTGATTCTGGATATTGTATCAGAAGCAAATATCACATCATATTTCGCCATTCCATTTTTATTTCATTTCTAGAGTTAATTTTCTGATCATTCCTTTCTACGTGTCCATTAGAATCACAAAGTGAATTGTAGAGGGTGGTTAAATGGAAATGTACTTTTTTTCCAAGGTTGCGCCCTCCTTTTCTTTTAGTCCCATTGTGTGTCTTCTGTGTTTACTTGAATGTCTCAAGATAAGTTAAGTGCTTCCAACCGACACAGCTGTGGTGGAAAAGTTTCACAGTTTTTCAGAATATTTGGTACAATGCCACAGTAACATTAATGTATTTTTTTGTCTTGCATACTGTTTCTTTGTATATACTACTATACTCCAGAGGCGGCTGGTGGGAGGAGCTATAAGGGGACGTGCTCATTTTAATGCCTGGAATGGAATTAATGGAACAGTATCAAACATATGGAAACCACATGTTTGACTCTGTTACATTAATTCCATTCCAGACATTACAATGAACCCCTACTGCTATAGCTCCTCCCACCAGTCTCCACTGCTGTATTCCCATCTTATGCCGTTTTTCTTTTATTCCGTCAAAAGGCTTCTCTTATTTGGCGTGTCTTTTTTCAGTTCCTGACTGAAAGAATGAAATACCTAATTGAAAATGACTCTAATAAAAGAGGCCTTTTAATGTTTACATTACCCATACTGGTATTTCTGAATGACTCATGCCCCATGTTTATCATTTGTTTTTGTTTTGTTTGGTTTTTCTGTGCACAGCAATTGCTCTGAAATATGGGGACTGAGTACACCAAATACGATAGAACAGTGGGATACCTCAGGCCTATACAGCTACCCTGACCAAACCAGGTGACTATCTATCCTCAACTGTCCTGTGCTACATACTGTTGTACAACCTTGATGTGGGAAGTAATCATTCCAGGGGGGTGAGAGACATTGAGAACACAAATTCCATTCATACCTCATCACTCCCCTCTTCCCCTCTCCACACCGCCACCTTTTGTCTTCCTGGCCACATGCATCTCCATCTCTTCTTCTCTTCCTCCCCATTTCTTCCTTCCCTTACACTTTCAATTCTCACATCTATTTCCTCTATTGTCCGTCCTGTCAGATCCCTGGATGGGCGCCTGCAGGTATCTCACAGAAAGGGTCTTCCTCACGTCATCTACTGCCGCTTGTGGCGATGGCCCGACCTGCACAGCCACCATGAACTGCGTGCCATCGAGGCCTGCGAGTACGCCTTCCACCTCAAGAAGGACGAGGTCTGCATCAACCCCTACCACTACCAGAGGGTGGAGACCCCGGGTAGGTTGTCTTTTGAACCAGTGGTGTGTGTGCTGACTTGTAAGTGCCATAAAAGCCTGTTAACAGCTAGTTCTGCGATTCTTTCTGCTGGCATGAGACATGAAAAAGGATGGGATAAGTGGGAATAGTCTTCATTGATATTTTTGTAAAGAACTTTGTTTGACATTTGACGAATCTTCTCTCCTCTAGTTCTGCCTCCTGTACTTGTGCCAAGACACTCGGAAATTCTGACAGAGCTGCCCCCATTGGACGACTACACTCATTCCATACCTGAGAACACAAGCTTTCCTGCGGGGATCGAGCCTCCAAATAACTACATACCAGGTTTGTGCATCTACCATGAGTTGATATGCAAATGGCCTTCATGATAACGATGTATCAGGTTCAGCTCATCAGTAGTTTCCCCCCTCTGTTACTATAGAAACACCACCACCTGGATACATAAGTGAGGATGGGGAAGCCAGCGATCAACCGATGAATCAAAGTATGGACACAGGTATATTCCACTTACCTCATAGGATGTTCTAACATAAAATAAGAAAGAAGACAGTTGTCAAACTGTCAAGTTTTGATTTGTTGATTAAATATCTTAGTGGATTCTTTGCAACAATAAGTCCGACCATGCGATTTTCTAATTTTTATTTTGTATTTTTCATATCAGGTTCTCCTGCTGAATTGTCCCCTGGCACCCTCTCACCTGTCAATCATAGCATGGGTAAGAATAACTGTCTGTCTAAAGCATCAGTTATTTATCAGTCACTTGAATCTGACCAAATTTGACAACATTCATTGAGTACTATTTAGACAGCCCAGTGCCTACTTTGGAGATCATTGGTCTACTCCCGTCAACATGTGTACTTGCTTTTTATAATGACATCCCCCATGTTTTTCAGACCTGCAGCCGGTGACTTACTCTGAGCCTGCGTTCTGGTGCTCTATAGCCTACTATGAGCTGAACCAGCGTGTTGGAGAGACATTCCATGCTTCGCAGCCCTCTCTGACCGTGGATGGTTTCACAGACCCCTCCAACTCAGAGCGTTTCTGTCTGGGCTTGCTCTCCAACGTCAACAGGAATGCCACTGTAGAGATGACCAGGAGGCACATAGGTACAACGGGCTACGCCACAAGAGGCACACTATTCCTTATGTGGTGCACCACTTTTGAAGGCTCTGGCCAAAAGGAATATGGTGCCAATTCAGATTTGCACAGGATTTGCTCTGTAATTTAACACAC